>NW_021144097.1:0-28036 GCF_004193775.1 Glycine soja
AAAAAACCTAGCCGACCTACATTGAAAATTTTATAGGCGACACCCAACAACGAAAGCATCCTTTACCGTAAAGAAATATTATCGGCCAGCGTTTGTGAAAGAAGTTGCGCAATGTTGGCTGAAAAATATCAGTCACGGCTATTTAACTACCGATGTCGGCTATTGTTTTTTCCATTCAATCCCTGAATAATACTTGGAGGATATCTATTAGGAAATGTTCGATCGGCGTAATCCGGTCATGCTTCTTTTTAGGCCTCGATCGGTCATCTTTCCTGGCCGACTAAGGCTAGCATTTTTTTCTGTCAATACCGGTGAATCATGTTTTTTTTGGCCGAGGTGGGCTAATGTTTTCCTGGCCGACAAAATGCCGGCTTCGGCCGAAATACAACTTCGGTTGAGCTCGCACGAAGAAAACCTAGCCGAACTACATTGCAAATTTTTTAGGCAATACCGAACAAAAAAAGCTTCCTCTACCGGTGAAAAAACGTTGTCGGCCAGCGCTTGTAAAAAAATTGCGCAATGTCGGCTGAAAAAACATCAGTTGGGGGCTGTTTCACTACCGATGCTGGCTACTGTTTTTTCTATTCCACCCCTGAATAATACTTGGACGATGTCGATTTGGAAATGTTCGATCGGAGTCATCCGGTCATGCTTCTTTTTAAGACCTCGATCTGTCATCTTTTCCTGGCCGACGTCGGCTAGCATTTTTTTCGATCAATATCGGTGAATCATGCTTTTTGCCAAGGTGGGCTAACGTTTTCGTGGCTGATGAAATGAGAGCATGCCAGTGTCGGCCGAAACACAATCTCGCACGAAAAACCCTAGCCGGCCTACATTGTAAATTTTGTAGGCAATACCGAACAGCAAAACTTCGTCTACCATAAAGAAATATTATCGACCAGTGTTTGGAAAAAAAATTCTGCAATGTTGGCTGAAAAATATCGGCCGGGGCTTTAAAACGACCGATGTCGGGTGTTGTTTTTTCTAATTAATCCCTTGATAATTTTTTGGTGTTGCCTATTAGGAAATGTTCGATCGGCGTCATCGGGTGACGCTTTTGATTTCTGGACCTCGATCGGTCATCTTTCCTGGACGACATCGGCTATTGTTTTTCTCAATCAGTGTCGGAGAATAATGGTTGTTTTGCCGAGGTGGGTTAATGTGTTCCTGGCAGAGTAAACGAGAACATGCCGGTGTCGGCCGAAACACAACTTTGGTTGAGCTCGCACGAAAAAACCTAGCCGACCTACATTGAAAATTTTATAGGCGACACCCAACAACGAAAGCATCCTTTACCGTAAAGAAATATTATCGGCCAGCGTTTGTGAAAGAAGTTGCGCAATGTTGGCTGAAAAATATCAGTCACGGCTATTTAACTACCGATGTCGGCTATTGTTTTTTCCATTCAATCCCTGAATAATACTTGGAGGATATCTATTAGGAAATGTTCGATCGGCGTAATCCGGTCATGCTTCTTTTTTAGGCCTCGATCGGTCATCTTTCCTGGCCGACTAAGGCTAGCATTTTTTTCTGTCAATACCGGTGAATCATGTTTTTTTTGGCCGAGGTGGGCTAATGTTTTCCTGGCCGACAAAATGCCGGCTTCGGCCGAAATACAACTTCGGTTGAGCTCGCACGAAGAAACCTAGCCGAACTACATTGCAAATTTTTTAGGCAATACCGAACAAAAAAAGCTTCCTCTACCGGTGAAAAAACGTTGTCGGCCAGCGCTTGTAAAAAAATTGCGCAATGTCGGCTGAAAAACATCAGTTGGGGCTGTTTCACTACCGATGCTGGCTACTGTTTTTTCTATTCCACCCCTGAATAATACTTGGACGATGTCGATTTGGAAATGTTCGATCGGAGTCATCCGGTCATGCTTCTTTTTAAGACCTCGATCTGTCATCTTTTCCTGGCCGACGTCGGCTAGCATTTTTTTCGATCAATATCGGTGAATCATGCTTTTTGCCAAGGTGGGCTAACGTTTTCGTGGCTGATGAAATGAGAGCATGCCAGTGTCGGCCGAAACACAATCTCGCACGAAAAACCCTAGCCGGCCTACATTGTAAATTTTGTAGGCAATACCGAACAGCAAAACTTCGTCTACCATAAAGAAATATTATCGACCAGTGTTTGGAAAAAAAATTCTGCAATGTTGGCTGAAAAATATCGGCCGGGGCTTTAAAACGACCGATGTCGGGTGTTGTTTTTTCTAATTAATCCCTTGATAATTTTTTGGTGTTGCCTATTAGGAAATGTTCGATCGGCGTCATCGGGTGACGCTTTTGATTTCTGGACCTCGATCGGTCATCTTTCCTGGACGACATCGGCTATTGTTTTTCTCAATCAGTGTCGGAGAATAATGGTTGTTTTGCCGAGGTGGGTTAATGTGTTCCTGGCAGAGTAAACGAGAACATGCCGGTGTCGGCCGAAACACAACTTTGGTTGAGCTCGCACGAAAAAACCTAGCCGACCTACATTGAAAATTTTATAGGCGACACCCAACAACGAAAGCATCCTTTACCGTAAAGAAATATTATCGGCCAGCGTTTGTGAAAGAAGTTGCGCAATGTTGGCTGAAAAATATCAGTCACGGCTATTTAACTACCGATGTCGGCTATTGTTTTTTCCATTCAATCCCTGAATAATACTTGGAGGATATCTATTAGGAAATGTTCGATCGGCGTAATCCGGTCATGCTTCTTTTTTAGACCTCGATCGGTCATCTTTCCTGGCCGACTAAGGCTAGCATTTTTTTCTGTCAATACCGGTGAATCATGTTTTTTTTGGCCGAGGTGGGCTAATGTTTTCCTGGCCGACAAAATGCCGGCTTCGGCCGAAATACAACTTCGGTTGAGCTCGCACGAAGAAACCTAGCCGAACTACATTGCAAATTTTTTAGGCAATACCGAACAAAAAAAGCTTCCTCTACCGGTGAAAAAACGTTGTCGGCCAGCGCTTGTAAAAAAATTGCGCAATGTCGGCTGAAAAACATCAGTTGGGGCTGTTTCACTACCGATGCTGGCTACTGTTTTTTCTATTCCACCCCTGAATAATACTTGGACGATGTCGATTTGGAAATGTTCGATCGGAGTCATCCGGTCATGCTTCTTTTTAAGACCTCGATCTGTCATCTTTTCCTGGCCGACGTCGGCTAGCATTTTTTTCGATCAATATCGGTGAATCATGCTTTTTGCCAAGGTGGGCTAACGTTTTCGTGGCTGATGAAATGAGAGCATGCCAGTGTCGGCCGAAACACAATCTCGCACGAAAAACCCTAGCCGGCCTACATTGTAAATTTTCTAGGCAATACCGAACAGCAAAACTTCGTCTACCATAAAGAAATATTATCGACCAGTGTTTGGAAAAAAAATTCTGCAATGTTGGCTGAAAAATATCGGCCGGGGCTTTAAAACGACCGATGTCGGGTGTTGTTTTTTCTAATTAATCCCTTGATAATTTTTTGGTGTTGCCTATTAGGAAATGTTCGATCGGCGTCATCGGGTGACGCTTTTGATTTCTGGACCTCGATCGGTCATCTTTCCTGGACGACATCGGCTATTGTTTTTCTCAATCAGTGTCGGAGAATAATGGTTGTTTTGCCGAGGTGGGTTAATGTGTTCCTGGCAGAGTAAACGAGAACATGCCGGTGTCGGCCGAAACACAACTTTGGTTGAGCTCGCACGAAAAAACCTAGCCGACCTACATTGAAAATTTTATAGGCGACACCCAACAACGAAAGCATCCTTTACCGTAAAGAAATATTATCGGCCAGCGTTTGTGAAAGAAGTTGCGCAATGTTGGCTGAAAAATATCAGTCACGGCTATTTAACTACCGATGTCGGCTATTGTTTTTTCCATTCAATCCCTGAATAATACTTGGAGGATATCTATTAGGAAATGTTCGATCGGCGTAATCCGGTCATGCTTCTTTTTTAGACCTCGATCGGTCATCTTTCCTGGCCGACTAAGGCTAGCATTTTTTTCTGTCAATACCGGTGAATCATGTTTTTTTTGGCCGAGGTGGGCTAATGTTTTCCTGGCCGACAAAATGCCGGCTTCGGCCGAAATACAACTTCGGTTGAGCTCGCACGAAGAAACCTAGCCGAACTACATTGCAAATTTTTTAGGCAATACCGAACAAAAAAAGCTTCCTCTACCGGTGAAAAAACGTTGTCGGCCAGCGCTTGTAAAAAAATTGCGCAATGTCGGCTGAAAAACATCAGTTGGGGCTGTTTCACTACCGATGCTGGCTACTGTTTTTTCTATTCCACCCCTGAATAATACTTGGACGATGTCGATTTGGAAATGTTCGATCGGAGTCATCCGGTCATGCTTCTTTTTAAGACCTCGATCTGTCATCTTTTCCTGGCCGACGTCGGCTAGCATTTTTTTCGACCAATATCGGTGAATCATGCTTTTTGCCAAGGTGGGCTAACGTTTTCGTGGCTGATGAAATGAGAGCATGCCAGTGTCGGCCGAAACACAATCTCGCACGAAAAACCCTAGCCGGCCTACATTGTAAATTTTCTAGGCAATACCGAACAGCAAAACTTCGTCTACCATAAAGAAATATTATCGACCAGTGTTTGGAAAAAAATTCTGCAATGTTGGCTGAAAAATATCGGCCGGGGCTTTAAAACGACCGATGTCGGGTGTTGTTTTTTCTAATTAATCCCTTGATAATTTTTTGGTGTTGCCTATTCGGAAATGTTCGATCGGCGTCATCGGGTGACGCTTTTGATTTCTGGACCTCGATCGGTCATCTTTCCTGGACGACATCGGCTATTGTTTTTCTCAATCAGTGTCGGAGAATAATGGTTGTTTTGCCGAGGTGGGTTAATGTGTTCCTGGCAGAGTAAACGAGAACATGCCGGTGTCGGCCGAAACACAACTTTGGTTGAGCTCGCACGAAAAAACCTAGCCGACCTACATTGAAAATTTTATAGGCGACACCCAACAACGAAAGCATCCTTTACCGTAAAGAAATATTATCGGCCAGCGTTTGTGAAAGAAGTTGCGCAATGTTGGCTGAAAAATATCAGTCACGGCTATTTAACTACCGATGTCGGCTATTGTTTTTTCCATTCAATCCCTGAATAATACTTGGAGGATATCTATTAGGAAATGTTCGATCGGCGTAATCCGGTCATGCTTCTTTTTTAGACCTCGATCGGTCATCTTTCCTGGCCGACTAAGGCTAGCATTTTTTTCTGTCAATACCGGTGAATCATGTTTTTTTTGGCCGAGGTGGGCTAATGTTTTCCTGGCCGACAAAATGCCGGCGTCGGCCGAAATACAACTTCGGTTGAGCTCGCACGAAGAAACCTAGCCGAACTACATTGCAAATTTTTTAGGCAATACCGAACAAAAAAAGCTTCCTCTACCGGTGAAAAAACGTTGTCGGCCAGCGCTTGTAAAAAAATTGCGCAATGTCGGCTGAAAAACATCAGTTGGGGCTGTTTCACTACCGATGCTGGCTACTGTTTTTTCTATTCCACCCCTGAATAATACTTGGACGATGTCGATTTGGAAATGTTCGATCGGAGTCATCCGGTCATGCTTCTTTTTAAGACCTCGATCTGTCATCTTTTCCTGGCCGACGTCGGCTAGCATTTTTTTCGACCAATATCGGTGAATCATGCTTTTTGCCAAGGTGGGCTAACGTTTTCGTGGCTGATGAAATGAGAGCATGCCAGTGTCGGCCGAAACACAATCTCGCACGAAAAACCCTAGCCGGCCTACATTGTAAATTTTCTAGGCAATACCGAACAGCAAAACTTCGTCTACCATAAAGAAATATTATCGACCAGTGTTTGGAAAAAAATTCTGCAATGTTGGCTGAAAAATATCGGCCGGGGCTTTAAAACGACCGATGTCGGGTGTTGTTTTTTCTAATTAATCCCTTGATAATTTTTTGGTGTTGCCTATTCGGAAATGTTCGATCGGCGTCATCGGGTGACGCTTTTGATTTCTGGACCTCGATCGGTCATCTTTCCTGGACGACATCGGCTATTGTTTTTCTCAATCAGTGTCGGAGAATAATGGTTGTTTTGCCGAGGTGGGTTAATGTGTTCCTGGCAGAGTAAACGAGAACATGCCGGTGTCGGCCGAAACACAACTTTGGTTGAGCTCGCACGAAAAAACCTAGCCGACCTACATTGAAAATTTTATAGGCGACACCCAACAACGAAAGCATCCTTTACCGTAAAGAAATATTATCGGCCAGCGTTTGTGAAAGAAGTTGCGCAATGTTGGCTGAAAAATATCAGTCACGGCTATTTAACTACCGATGTCGGCTATTGTTTTTTCCATTCAATCCCTGAATAATACTTGGAGGATATCTATTAGGAAATGTTCGATCGGCGTAATCCGGTCATGCTTCTTTTTTAGACCTCGATCGGTCATCTTTCCTGGCCGACTAAGGCTAGCATTTTTTTCTGTCAATACCGGTGAATCATGTTTTTTTTGGCCGAGGTGGGCTAATGTTTTCCTGGCCGACAAAATGCCGGCGTCGGCCGAAATACAACTTCGGTTGAGCTCGCACGAAGAAACCTAGCCGAACTACATTGCAAATTTTTTAGGCAATACCGAACAAAAAAAGCTTCCTCTACCGGTGAAAAAACGTTGTCGGCCAGCGCTTGTAAAAAAATTGCGCAATGTCGGCTGAAAAACATCAGTTGGGGCTGTTTCACTACCGATGCTGGCTACTGTTTTTTCTATTCCACCCCTGAATAATACTTGGACGATGTCGATTTGGAAATGTTCGATCGGAGTCATCCGGTCATGCTTCTTTTTAAGACCTCGATCTGTCATCTTTTCCTGGCCGACGTCGGCTAGCATTTTTTTCGACCAATATCGGTGAATCATGCTTTTTGCCAAGGTGGGCTAACGTTTTCGTGGCTGATGAAATGAGAGCATGCCAGTGTCGGCCGAAACACAATCTCGCACGAAAAACCCTAGCCGGCCTACATTGTAAATTTTCTAGGCAATACCGAACAGCAAAACTTCGTCTACCATAAAGAAATATTATCGACCAGTGTTTGGAAAAAAATTCTGCAATGTTGGCTGAAAAATATCGGCCGGGGCTTTAAAACGACCGATGTCGGGTGTTGTTTTTTCTAATTAATCCCTTGATAATTTTTTGGTGTTGTCTATTCGGAAATGTTCGATCGGCGTCACCGGGTGATGCTTTTGATTTCTAGACCTCGATCGGTCATCTTTCCTGGACGACATCGGCTATTGTTTTTCTCAATCAGTGTCGGAGAATGATGAGGACATGACCAAGAGCAAGGGCAAGGATCCACTTGAAGGACTTGGAGGACCTATGACAAGGGCTAGAGCAAGGAAAGCCAAGGAAGCTCTTCAACAAGTGCTGTCCATACTATTTGAATACAAGCCCAAGATTCAAGGAGAAAAGTCCAAGGTTGTGAGTTGTATCATGGCCCAAATGGAGGAGGACTAAATGACACCACCTTGTCTCAATTTTAGAGTGTTTAGTTTGTCTAAATAATGGCCCAATCCTTGTAAAGTTGGCTGACCAAAAATATGTTTTGGGTTAATCAACTAAAAGAGCTTTAGTTCAAGTTGTAATAAGGGCCCAATTGGCAACTTAGGCATCAGCCTTTTGGGAGACCAAATGGTGGCTGACTTGTTGGCTGTTGGGGGTGACTTTTGGTTGCCAACAATTTCAGTTACACTCAGCCATTAAGTTTTGATGAGAATCATGAAACTGGCCAAATACAGGCTAAAGGCCCAAGTGGAGAAGGACGAAGGCCCAAGTGGAGAAGGACAAAGCCCCCGAGTGGAGATGGATGAAGGCCCAAGTGGAGAAGGATGAAGGCCCAGAGGCAGAGACACTATCAAGACTATTAATTGTTGCTGAAGGCCCAAGTTAAATATATTTTTTAGTTATAATTTTTATTTATTGTAATTTTGGCCCAAACTATTTAGAAGGCCCATGTCTATTTTTATCTTTTAGTTCAGATACACTATAAGTATTGGTTTTTGTTTTGAATGAAGAAAAAAACTTTTGGCATTTGATAAAATTTGGTAAGAGTTTCTCTCTGGGTTCCTTGTTGAACCAATCTCAGACTTATCAAGGTAATCCTTGTGGCGTCTGTCCAGACTTATCTTCCTTCACCGGAAGTGGCGTCTACCCTAACTTATCTTCCTTCACTGGAAGTGGCGTCTATCATGACTTATCTTCCTTCACCGGAAGTGGCGTCATCCAAATCTTCGTAACCTGTATCAAGCGATCCGCTCCTACTCAGGTTCACATCATCTGGTATCAGAGCTTCGGCTCTTGATACAGGTTCTATCCTATCCTATCCTATCCTATTTTTTTTTATTTTTTTATTTTTTTTTTGAAAATGCCAAAAGTTTTTTTTATTCAAAACAAAAACAAATACTTATAGTGTATCTAAACAAATAGATAAAAATAGACATGGGCCTTCTAAACAGTTTGGGCCAAAATTACAATAAAAATAAATTATAACTAAAAACTTATTTAACTTGGGCCTTCAGCAACAATTAATAGTCTTGATAGTGTCTCTGCCTCTGGGCCTTCATCCTTCTCCACTTGGGCCTTCATCCTTCTCCACTCGGGGGCTTTGTCCTTCTCCACTTGGGCCTTCGTCCTTCTCCACTTGGGCCTTTAGCCTGTATTTGACCAGTTTCATGATTCTCATCATTCCCTCCTTCTTGGAAAATATTTGTCCTCAAATGTTCAGGATCATCACCGGGTTCAAGTACCACTTCCTTCCTTTTCTTGTGGGCTTGCTTGACATAGCTTTCATTCTTCTTTGCAATTTGCACCTTCACTTGGTCATACAATCTTTTCACGTACTCAACTTTGTCATGTGCATCCTTACGTTGAGTCTCTTGGGGATTGCTTTTGTAAGTTGGCCTGTTAGGCAATGAAGCTCCGGGGAGGAGATCAACTTGATGTTCTATGCCTCTTGAAGGTGGCAGTCCATGAGGAATCTCCTTAGGAAAGACATTTTTAAATTCTTGCAATAATGGTTGAACACTAGGAGAAATAGAAATAGTAAACTCATTAGAATTATCAGTAGAAATTTTACTGTCTTTGCAATACTGTAGATTGAGTGGTTCATGAGCAGGTAACACTTTCCTCACTTCACTCGCCTCTGCAAAATAATTAAATTTTCTCTCATGTGTATCACTCTTTTCCTCGGGTGTATCACTCTTCTTTTTCATATTCCTTTGTGGTGCCTCACTATTTTCTTTCTCTTGTTCTCTCTTTTCTCCCATTCTGATTTGGTCATCACACACTTCTCTAGGGGATAGAGGTTTAAGAGTAAATGAGGAAGATTTGGCTATTCGTCTGTAGGGCTTTTCTTTGTTACGGTTCAACAAACGTTGCATTTGTGTAGTCCACGCGTCCAGAAATAAGCGTTGAGATTCGTCCAGTTGATGATATACACCACCATTGTCACCAGCTCTTGCCATGATTAAGGAACAAAGAATTTTGCAGTAAATTAAAAAAAAAAATTCAGGACCTCACCACACTCTACTCACGTGTTTCTCTCTTTAATGGTAGTTCACTCGTGTTTGATGCTCTCAATATAGGCTTTTGTGTGATGTTTTCACTCTTGCCTTTTACCACTCACTCCCTCTTAAGTTCCTGGATGGACTGAATTAGACACACAAGGTAATATAAAATAAAAGGAAAGACAATATAATTATCAGAGTAACAAATTAGATTTGGGATAACAACTTGGACTTGATTTGGATAGCAGATTGGATTTGATTTGGATAACAGATTAGATTTGGATAACAAATCTGATTTGGATAAAAAATTTGATTTGATTTGATTTGGATAATAGATCAGATTTGGATAACAAATTAGATTTAATTTGGATAACAGATATTATAACAAATAAGATAACAGATAGGATAGCAGATAAGATAACAGATATGACAAGTAAACTTCAAATGCTCATAACTTTTGCTACGGTTATCCGTTTGAGGCCCACTATATATCAAAACGCTCAGAATTCAGAGGAGAATCTAGATAAGGGGATTTGGTACACGATTTTCTGCCAAAAAAAAGCCTGTAACTGCCTCAATTTCGTGTTCAAAGATCAAACACCCACTTTCTCTTTTTTCTCTTTCTTCTTTTCTTCTCTTTTTTTTTTCAAAATTTCTGCAACTTTTTTTTTTTACTTGAAACAGAACCCAAACAATTTTTTTTTATGACACAAAGTCTGAAAGACACTAGAAACAAGAACAACAACAAGAACACAAACGTGACAAGAACAAGAACGAAACAAAGACACAAACAAGAACGCAACAAGACGCAAACAAGAAAACAAATAACAGAACAAGGACAAAACACGAACCTGGACAAATTACGAAGAAAAAAAAATAGGATAGGATAGGATAGGATAGAACCTGTATCAAGAGCCGAAGCTCTGATACCAGATGATGTGAACCTGAGTAGGAGCGGATCGTTTGATACAGGTTACAGAGATTTGGATGACGCCACTTCCAAAGAGGGAAGATAAGTCAGGGTAGACGCCACTTCCAGTGAAGGAAGATAAGTCTGGGTAGACGCCACTTCCGGTTAAGGAAGATAAGTCTGGGTAGACGCCACTTCCGGTGAAGGAAGATAAGTCAGGGTAGACGCAACAAGGATTACCTTGATAAGTCTGATATTGGTTCAACAAGGAACCCAGAGAGCAACTCTCACCCAATTTTATCAAAATGCCAAAAGTTTCTTTTATTGAAAACAAAAACAAATACTTATAGTGTATCTAAACAAATAGATAAAAATAGACATGGGCCTTCTAAACAGTTTGGGCCAAAATTACAATAAAAATAAATTATAACTAAAAACTTATTTAACTTGGGCCTTCAGCAACAATTAATAGTCTTGATAGTGTCTCTGCCTCTGGGCCTTCATCCTTCTCCACTTGGGCCTTCATCCTTCTCCACTCGGGGGCTTTGTCCTTCTCCACTTGGGCCTTCGTCCTTCTCCACTTGGGCCTTTAGCCTGTATTTGACCAGTTTCATGATTCTCATCAGGTGTCGGCCGAAATACAACTTCGGTTGAGCTCGCACGAAGAAACCTAGCCGAACTACATTGCAAATTTTTTAGGCAATACCGAACAAAAAAAGCTTCCTCTACCGTAAAAAAACATTGTCGGCCAGCGCTTGTAAAAAAATTGCGCAATGTCGGCTGAAAAACATCAGTTGGGGCTATTTAACTACCGATGCTGGCTACTGCTTTTTCTATTCCACCCCTGAATAATACTTGGACGATGTCGATTTGGAAATGTTCGATCGGAGTCATCCGGTCATGCTTCTTTTTAAGACCTCGATCTGTCATCTTTTCCTGGCCGACGACGGCTAGCATTTTTTTCAATCAATATCGGTGAATCATGCTTTTTGCCAAGGTGGGCTAACGTTTTCGTGGCTGATGAAATGAGAGCATGCCAGTGTCGGCCGAAACACAATCTCGCACGAAAAACCCTAGCCGACCTACATTGTAAATTTTCTAGGCAATACCGAATAGCAAAACTTCGTCTACCATAAAGAAATATTATCGACCAGTGTTTGTAAAAAAATTCTGCAATGTTGGCTGAAAAATATCGGCCGGGGCTTTAAAACGACCGATGTCGGGTGTTGTTTTTTCTAATTAATCCCTTGATAATTTTTTGGTGTTGTCTATTAGGAAATGTTCGATCGGCGTCATCGGGTGATGCTTTTGATTTCTAGACCTCGATCGGTCATCTTTCCTGGACGACATCGGCTATTGTTTTTCTCAATCAGTGTCGGAGAATAATGGTTGTTTTGCCGAGGTGGGTTAATGTGTTCCTGGCAGAGTAAACGAGAACATGCCGGTGTCGGCCGAAACACAACTTTGGTTGAGCTCGCACGAAAAAACCTAGCCGACCTACATTGAAAATTTTATAGGCGACACCCAACAACGAAAGCATCCTTTACCGTAAAGAAATATTATCGGCCAGCGTTTGTGAAAGAAGTTGCGCAATGTTGGCTGAAAAATATCAGTCACGGCTATTTAACTACCGATGTCGGCTATTGTTTTTTCCATTCAATCCCTGAATAATACTTGGAGGATATCTATTAGGAAATGTTCGATCGGCGTAATCCGGTCATGCTTCTTTTTTAGACCTCGATCGGTCATCTTTCCTGGCCGACTAAGGCTAGCATTTTTTTCTGTCAATACCGGTGAATCATGTTTTTTTTGCCGAGGTGGGCTAATGTTTTCCTGGCCGACAAAATGCCGGTGTCGGCCGAAATACAACTTCGGTTGAGCTTGCACGAAGAAACCTAGCCGAACTACATTGCAAATTTTTTAGGCAATACCGAACAAAAAAAGCTTCCTCTACCGTAAAAAAACATTGTCGGCCAGCGCTTGTAAAAAAATTGCGCAATGTCGGCTGAAAAACATCAGTTGGGGCTATTTAACTACCGATGCTGGCTACTGCTTTTTCTATTCCACCCCTGAATAATACTTGGACGATGTCGATTTGGAAATGTTCGATCGGAGTCATCCGGTCATGCTTCTTTTTAAGACCTCGATCTGTCATCTTTTCCTGGCCGACGTCGGCTAGCATTTTTTTCGATCAATATCGGTGAATCATGCTTTTTGCCAAGGTGGGCTAACGTTTTCGTGGCTGATGAAATGAGAGCATGCCAGTGTCGGCCGAAACACAATCTCGCACGAAAAACCCTAGCCGACCTACATTGTAAATTTTCTAGGCAATACCGAACAGCAAAACTTCGTCTACCATAAAGAAATATTATCGACCAGTGTTTGTAAAAAAATTCTGCAATGTTGGCTGAAAAATATCGGCCGGGGCTTTAAAACGACCGATGTCGGGTGTTGTTTTTTCTAATTAATCCCTTGATAATTTTTTGGTGTTGTCTATTAGGAAATGTTCGATCGGCGTCATCGGGTGATGCTTTTGATTTCTAGACCTCGATCGGTCATCTTTCCTGGACGACATCGGCTATTGTTTTTCTCAATCAGTGTCGGAGAATAATGGTTGTTTTGCCGAGGTGGGTTAATGTGTTCCTGGCAGAGTAAACGAGAACATGCCGGTGTCGGCCGAAACACAACTTTGGTTGAGCTCGCACGAAAAAACCTAGCCGACCTACATTGAAAATTTTATAGGCGACACCCAACAACGAAAGCATCCTTTACCGTAAAGAAATATTATCGGCCAGCGTTTGTGAAAGAAGTTGCGCAATGTTGGCTGAAAAATATCAGTCACGGCTATTTAACTACCGATGTCGGCTATTGTTTTTTCCATTCAATCCCTGAATAATACTTGGAGGATATCTATTAGGAAATGTTCGATCGGCGTAATCCGGTCATGCTTCTTTTTTAGACCTCGATCGGTCATCTTTCCTGGCCGACTAAGGCTAGCATTTTTTTCTGTCAATACCGGTGAATCATGTTTTTTTTGCCGAGGTGGGCTAATGTTTTCCTGGCCGACAAAATGCCGGTGTCGGCCGAAATACAACTTCGGTTGAGCTTGCACGAAGAAACCTAGCCGAACTACATTGCAAATTTTTTAGGCAATACCGAACAAAAAAAGCTTCCTCTACCGTAAAAAAACATTGTCGGCCAGCGCTTGTAAAAAAATTGCGCAATGTCGGCTGAAAAACATCAGTTGGGGCTATTTAACTACCGATGCTGGCTACTGCTTTTTCTATTCCGCCCCTGAATAATACTTGGACGATGTCGATTTGGAAATGTTCGATCGGAGTCATCCAGTCATGCTTCTTTTTAAGACCTCGATCTGTCATCTTTTCCTGGCCGACGTCGGCTAGCATTTGTTTCGATCAATATCGGTGAATCATGCTTTTTGCCAAGGTGGGCTAACGTTTTCGTGGGTGATGAAATGAGAGCATGCCAGTGTCGGCCGAAACACAATCTCGCACGAAAAACCCTAGCCGACCTACATTGTAAATTTTGTAGGCAATACCGAACAGCAAAACTTCGTCTACCATAAAGAAATATTATCGACCAGTGTTTGTAAAAAAATTCTGCAATGTTGGCTGAAAAATATCGGCCGGGGCTTTAAAACAACCGATGTCGGGTGTTGTTTTTTCTAATTAATCCCTTGATAATTTTTTGGTGTTGTCTATTAGGAAATGTTCGATCGGCGTCATCGGGTGATGCTTTTGATTTCTAGACCTCTATCGGTCATCTTTCCTGGACGACATCGGCTATTGTTTTTCTCAATCAGTGTCGGAGAATAATGGTTGTTTTGCCGAGGTGGGTTAATGTGTTCCTGGCAGAGTAAACGAGAACATGCCGGTGTCGGCCGAAACACAACTTTGGTTGAGCTCGCACGAAAAAACCTAGCCGACCTACATTGAAAATTTTATAGGCGACACCCTACAACGAAAGCATCCTTTACCGTAAAGAAATATTATCGGCCAGCGTTTGTGAAAGAAGTTGCGCAATGTTGGCTGAAAAATATCAGTCACGGCTATTTAACTACCGATGTCGGCTATTGTTTTTTCCATTCAATCCCTGAATAATACTTGGAGGATATCTATTAGGAAATGTTCGATCGGCGTAATCCGGTCATGCTTCTTTTTTAGACCTCGATCGGTCATCTTTCCTGGCCGACTAAGGCTAGCATTTTTTTCTGTCAATACCGGTGAATCATGTTTTTTTTGCCGAGGTGGGCTAATGTTTTCCTGGCCGACAAAATGCCGGTGTCGGCCGAAATACAACTTCGGTTGAGCTCGCACGAAGAAACCTAGCCGAACTACATTGCAAATTTTTTAGGCAATACCGAACAAAAAAAGCTTCCTCTACTGTAAAAAAACATTGTCGGCCAGCGCTTGTAAAAAAATTGCGCAATGTCGGCTGAAAAATATCAGTTGGGGTGATGAGGACATGACCAAGAGCAAGGGCAAGGATCCACTTGAAGGACTTGGAGGACCTATGACAAGGGCTAGAGCAAGGAAAGCCAAGGAAGCTCTTCAACAAGTGCTGTCCATACTATTTGAATACAAGCCCAAGTTTCAAGGAGAAAAGTCCAAGGTTGTGAGTTGTATCATGGCCCAAATGGAGGAGGACTAAATGACACCACCTTGTCTCAATTTTAGAGTGTTTAGTTTGTCTAAATAATGGCCCAATCCTTGTAAAGTTGGCTGACCAAAAATATGTTTTGGGTTAATCAACTAAAAGGGCTTTAGTTAGGTTTAGTTCAAGTTGTAATAAGGGCCCAATTGGCAACCTAGGCATCAGCCTTTTGGGAGACCAAATGGTGGCTGACTTGTTGGCTGTTGGGGGTGACTTTTGGTTGCCACAATTTCAGTTACACTCAGCCATTAAGTTTTTTTTAATTCCCTAGGTTAATGGCATTAAGTTATTTTAATTCTAGGTTAGTGGGTCATTACTAAAATCTGCTGCAAAGCTTCTATATAAGCTGAACCATTTTATCAATAAACACAAGTTGAGTTTTATTCAGAAAATTAGAGTTTATCTTTTTTATCTTAGTGAGAGTGATTCTCCTAAATTCTTGAGTGATTCAAGAACACTCTGGCTGTATCAAAGGACTTTCACAACCTTTGTGTGTTGCCCTCGCTGGAAAGAGTGATTCTTTCCTTCCTTTCATCTTCACCCTTGTTCTTTCAAACCACAATTCCAGAAAATCCACCTCTGCCCAGAATTATCTAGTGGCCATAACTCCCATTTTACGCACTCAAATTAAGTGATTCTTGAGGCTAAATTGAATTTCAAAACGAGACCTTTCACCTGCTTTTGGAATCACCTCATTTGGATCCCTGTAGCTTCAGTTATTGCCATTTCTATATTTCTGTCCAGCCACCACTTAACCTACGTTTTACCATCCCATTCATTCATTTTATTCCAAGAACCACCTTATTAAGACCCACGAAATTAACCACCTTATTTTCCATCCTTTCCTTAATCAATTTCCGCATTTTCCATCAAGGTTTAATCCTAGACGATCCTAAGTCAGCCCTTGTGCCATCAGGGTTCATATCATTTGGTATCAGAGCTCCGGTTCTAGGATCAACACTTCCTTTGCTGGAAATATTGGGTAACATCCTTCTTTATTCTCTTTGCCATTTATATTACCTTCTTATTCATATTTTTAGGCTGAACCATTGCAAAAGTTAAGCCTTTTGATCTCTTTGTTGTAAAAAAAAAAAAAAAAAAAGAAGCAGAATTTCGTATAAGCAAAATTAAAAAAAAAAAAATTGGGCTGAATGGTTCATGCTTGAAGAACTTAAAAAAAAAAACCTCTTTAAGGTAATATATTGGTTGCATGAAGGATTGTTACTTGAATTCCTAAATTCTGAATTTTATTTCCTTCATTTGTGCCTAAAAACATTGTTAGCCTTTTTCTTGGTTAACCTTTTCCTTGTCTCTCTAGCCTTACCTTACACATATTGGTGAATTGTTCTTTGTTGTGGCCATAATCTCTTGAATTGCCTAAGAACTCAAGGGGAATTAGAGTGGTAAAAGGCAAGAGTGTTTCATTAGAGAAAAGCCATAATTGTGTGATACACTTGAGTGGGTGAGGTATTCAAACAGCAACTATAATTGTCTTGTTACGTTTGATTTGTTTGTTTGAGATGTCAGGTACTAATCCTAATGATGGAGTGGGGCTTTCGCAATTCCAAATGCAAGCTTTGATGCAACATTTGGAGAGGTTAATGAAACAACGAGATGATGCGCTCCATGAGAGGTTGGATCAAATGGAGAATAGAGATCATAATGAAGAAGAAAGGAGGAGAAGAGGGAATGATGGTGTTCCTAGACAAAACCGAATTGATGGTATTAAACTCAACATTCCTCCATTTAAAGGAAAGAATGATCCGGAGGCCTACTTGGAGTGGGAGATGAAAATAGAGCATGTATTCTCATGCAACAACTGAGGAGGACAAAAAGGTGAAGCTTGCCGCCACGGAATTTTCCGACTATGCTCTTGTGTGGTGGAACAAGCTACAAAAGGAGAGAGCAAGAAATGAAGAGCCAATGGTTGATACATGGACGGAGATGAAAAAGATCATGAGGAAGCGGTATGTGCCGGCTAGTTACTCAAGGGACTTGAAATTCAAGCTCCAAAAACTAACCCAAGGCAACAAGGGGGTTGAGGAGTATTTCAAGGAAATGGATGTGCTCATGATTCAAGCAAATATTGAAGAAGATGAGGAGGTAACTATGGCTCGATTTCTTAATGGTTTGACTAATGATATCCGTGATATTGTTGAGCTGCAGGAGTTTGTTGAAATGGATGATTTGCTTCACAAAGCAATCCAAGTGGAGCAACAATTAAAAAGGAAGGGAGTGGCTAAGAGGAGTTTTACCAACTTTGGTTCTTCTAGTTGGAAAGACAAAGGTAAGAAAGATGGGGCTGCTACTTCTAGTAGTTCCACACCTATCCCATCAAAAACTCGCTCAAAGTCCCAAGAGGAACCCTCTAAAAGGAGTAGAGATGTGAAGTGTTTCAAGTGCCAAGGCCTAGGACACTATGCTTATGAGTGCCCTAACAAAAGGTCCATGGTTCTTAGAGATGGAGAATATATAAGTGAATCCGATGTTGAAGAAGAAGAGGAGAGTGAGTACGTAGAGGAAGAGGAGACTCCAGAGGGAGATTTGTTGATGATTAGGCGGTTACTTGGTGGTCAATTGAAGCATGAGGAGGAGAGCCAAAGAGAAAACATCTTTCACACTAGATGTTTAATCAATGGCAAGGTGTGCATGGTGATCATTGATGGAGGTAGTTGCACCAATGTGGCTAGTGCTAGATTAGTGTCAAAGCTATATTTAGCTACTAAACCACATCCTAGGCCATACAAACTTCAATGGCTTAGTAAGGATGGGGAGGTGCAAGTGAGGCAGCAAGTGGAAGTGGACGTTTCCATTGGGAAATACAATGATAAGGTACTTTGTGATGTTGTTCCTATGGAGGCCAGTCACTTACTTTTGGGGAGACCATGGCAATTTGATAAAAGAGCCAATCATGACGGTTACACCAACAAGATCTCTTTCATGCACCAAGACAAAAAGATTGTGCTCAAGCCATTGAGTCCACAAGAAGTGTGTGAGGATCAAAAGAAAATGAGAGAAAAACTTCTTCAAGAGAAAAGAGAAAAAGAAAAAGTGAGCAAAACACTTGAGAGTGAGAAAAAGAGGGAAACACTTGAGAGGAAAAAGAGTGAACAAAAGAAGAGTGAAACACTTGAAGTGAGGGAGAGCTATTTAGCCACAAAAAGTGAGGTCAAAAGGTTGTTT
The DNA here is from genome assembly GCF_004193775.1 of Glycine soja. Taxonomy (NCBI): domain Eukaryota; kingdom Viridiplantae; phylum Streptophyta; class Magnoliopsida; order Fabales; family Fabaceae; genus Glycine; species Glycine soja. The sequence goes on from NW_021144097.1 coordinate 18,281, forward strand.
CGTGCTAAACAGTCACTATATATCTTGTTTTGCAAAAATCAGATTTTGACCACTAACACTTTTGATGATTTTGAAGTGCCTTCTAGTGTTAAAACTCTTTTGCAGGATTTTCAAGACATGTTTCCACCAAATGTGCCAAGTGGACTACCACCTTTGAGGGGAATTGAGCATCAAATCGATCTCATTCCGGGAGCTTCTTTGCCCAATAGGCCAGCCTATAGAAGTAATCCACAAGAAACCAAAGAGATTCAAAGACAAGTGGATGAACTCATTAGCAAAGGTTGGGTAAGAGATAGTATGAGTCCTTGTGCTGTCCCAGTGATTTTGGTCCCTAAAAAGGATGGGACATGGCGCATGTGTTCCGATTGTAGAGCCCTTAATAACATCACCATTAAATATAGGCATCCTATACCTAGGCTTGATGATTTGCTTGATGAATTGCATGGTGCATGTTACTTCTCTAAAATCGATTTAAAAAGTGGATACAATCAAATTAGGATTAGAGAAGGGGATGAATGGAAAACTGCTTTTAAAACAAAATATGGTTTGTATGAATGGTTGGTTATGCCTTTTGGCCTAACTAACGCTCCTAGCACTTTCATGAGACTAATGAACCATATCTTGAGAGAGTTCATAGGAAAGTTCGTTGTGGTGTACTTTGATGATATTCTTATCTATAGCACTTCACTTGATTTGCATATTGATCATTTAAAATCTGTCTTGACTGTGCTTAGAGAAGAACAATTGTATGCCAATCTTGAAAAATGCATCTTTTGTACTAACCATGTTGTGTTTCTTGGTTTTGTTGTGAGTTCAAAAGGAGTGCAAGTGGATGAGGAGAAGGTTAGGGCTATTCAAGAATGGTCTACACCTAAGTCCGTGACCGAGGTGAGGAGTTTTCATGGCTTAGCAAGTTTTTATAGACGATTTGTGAAGGATTTTAGCACATTGGCAGCACCTCTCAATGAAGTGCTCAAGAAAAATGTTGGTTTCAAATGGGGAGAGAAACAAGAAGAAGCTTTCAATGTTCTTAAGCAAAAGCTAACTAATGCCCCCATACTTGCGTTGCCAAACTTTCAAAAATCTTTTGAAATTGAGTGTGATGCTTCAAATGTTGGGATTGGGGCTGTGTTGATGCAAGAAGGCCATCCAATTGCTTATTTTAGTGAAAAGATAAGTGGTCCCACCCTTAACTATTCAACTTATGATAAGGAGTTGTATGCCTTAGTACGGGCTTTGAAAACATGGCAACACTACCTTTATCCCAAGGAATTTGTCATTCATAGTGACCATGAGTCCCTCAAATATATCAAGGGGCAAGGCAAGCTTAACAAAAGGCATGCGAAGTGGGTGGAATTCCTAGAGCAATTCCCTTATGTTATCAAACATAAAAAGGGAAAAGGTAATATTGTAGCCGATGCTCTTTCTCGGCGTCATGCATTACTTTCTATGCTTGAAACAAAATTGATTGGTCTTGAATGTTTGAAAAGCATGTATGAAAATGATGAAACTTTTGGAGAAATTTTTAAAAATTGTGAAAAATTTTCAGAAAATGGTTTCTTTAGACATGAAGGCTTTCTTTTCAAAGAAAACAAATTGTGTGTGCCTAAATGTTCTACTAGAAATTTGCTTGTTTGTGAAGCACATGAAGGAGGTTTAATGGGGCATTTTGGGGTCCAAAAGACTCTAGAAACATTACAAGAACATTTTTATTGGCCTCATATGAAAAAGGATGTGCAGAAATTTTGTGAACATTGCATTGTATGTAAAAAGGCAAAGTCTAAGGTAAAGCCTCATGGATTGTATACTCCATTGCCAATTCCGGAGTATCCTTGGATTGATTTATCCATGGATTTTGTTTTGGGGCTGCCAAAAACAAGCAATGGTAGAGATTCCATTTTTGTGGTTGTTGATAGGTTTTCTAAAATGGCTCATTTTATTCCATGTAAAAAAATTGATGATGCTTCCCATGTGGCTGATTTGTTTTTCAAGGAGATTGTGAGACTCCATGGTTTGCCAAGGAGCATTGTTAGTGATAGGGACTCTAAGTTCCTAAGCCATTTTTGGAGGACTTTGTGGAGCAAGTTGGGCACTAAATTGTTATTTTCAACCACTTGTCACCCACAAACCGATGGGCAAACGGAAGTTGTTAATAGGACTTTGGGAACTTTGCTTAGGACAGTTTTGAGGAAGAACTTAAAAACTTGGGAAGCTTGTTTACCCCATGTTGAATTTGCTTACAATAGAGCTGTTCATAGCACCACTAATTGTTCTCCTTTTGAAGTTGTTTATGGTTTTAACCCACTAACTCCTCTTGATCTTTTGCCTATGCCTAATGTTTCTGTTTTTAAGCATAAAGAAGGTCAAGCAATGGCGGACTATGTGAAGAAGCTTCATGAGAGAGTCAAAGATCAAATTGAGAGGAAAAATAAAAGCTATGCTAAACAAGCCAACAAAGGGAGAAAGAAGGTTGTCTTCGAACCCAGAGATTGGGTTTCGGTGCACATGAGAAAAGAAAGGTTTCCAGAACAAAGGAAATCAAAGCTTCAACCAAGGGGATATGGACCATTTCAAGTGCTTGAAAGAATCAATGACAATGCTTACAAAGTTGAGCTGCCCGGTGAGTATAATATTAGTTCCACCTTCAATGTCTCTGATTTATCTTTTTTTGATGCAGATGGAGAATCCGATTTGAGGACAAATCCTTCTCAAGAGGGAGAGAATGATGAGGACATGACCAAGAGCAAGGGCAAGGATCCACTTGAAGGACTTGGAGGACCTATGACAAGGGCTAGAGCAAGGAAAGCCAAGGAAGCTCTTCAACAAGTGCTGTCCATACTATTTGAATACAAGCCCAAGTTTCAAGGAGAAAAGTCCAAGGTTGTGAGTTGTATCATGGCCCAAATGGAGGAGGACTAAATGACACCACCTTGTCTCAATTTTAGAGTGTTTGTCTAAATAATGGCCCAATCCTTGTAAAGTTGGCTGACCAAAAATATGTTTTGGGTTAATCAACTAAAAGGGCTTTAGTTAGGTTTAGTTCAAGTTGTAATAAGGGCCCAATTGGCAACCTAGGCATCAGCCTTTTGGGAGACCAAATGGTGGCTGACTTGTTGGCTGTTGGGGGTGATTTTTGGTTGCCACAATTTCAGTTACACTCAGCCATTAAGTTTTTTTTAATTCCCTAGGTTAATGGCATTAAGTTATTTTAATTCTAGGTTAGTGGGTCATTACTAAAATCTGCTGTAAAGCTTCTATATAAGCTGAACCATTTTATCAATAAACACAAGTTGAGTTTTATTCAGAAAATTAGAGTTTATCTCTTTTATCTTAGTGAGAGTGATTCTCCTAAATTCTTGAGTGATTCAAGAACACTCTGGCTGTATCAAAGGACTTTCACAACCTTTGTATGTTGCCCTGGCTGGAAAGAGTGATTCTTTCCTTCCTTTCATCTTCACCCTTGTTCTTTCAAACCACAATTCCAGAAAATCCACCTCTGCCCAGAATTATCTAGTGGCCATAACTCCCATTTTACGCACTCAAATTAAGTGATTCTTGAGGCTAAATTGAATTTCAAAACGAGACCTTTCACCTCCTTTTGGAATCACCTCATTTGGATCCCTGTAGCTTCAGTTATTGCCATTTCTATATTTCTGTCCAGCCACCACTTAACCTACGTTTTACCATCCCATTCATTCATTTTATTCCAAGAACCACCTTATTAAGACCCACGAAATTAACCACCTTATTTTCCATCCTTTCCTTAATCAATTTCCGCATTTTCCATCAAGGTTTAATCCTAGACGATCCTAAGTCAGCCCTTGTGCCATCACGGTTCATATCATGGGGCTATTTAACTACCGATGCTGGCTACTGTTTTTTCTATTTCACCCTTGAATAATACTTGGACGATGTCGATTTGGAAATGTTCGATCAGAGTCATCCGGTCATGCTTCTTTTTAAGACCTCGATCTGTCATCTTTTCCTGGCCGACGTCGGCTAGCATTTTTTTCGATCAATATCGGTGAATCATGCTTTTTGCCAAGGTGGGCTAACGTTTTCGTGGCTGATGAAATGAGAGCATGCCAGTGTCGGCCGAAACACAATCTCGCACGAAAAACCCTAGCCGACCTACATTGTAAATTTTGTAGGCAATACCGAACAGCAAAACTTCGTCTACCATAAAGAAATATTATCGACCAGTGTTTGTAAAAAAATTCTGCAATGTTGGCTGAAAAATATCGGCCGGGGCTTTAAAACGACCGATGTCGGGTGTTGTTTTTTCTAATTAATCCCTTGATAATTTTTTGGTGTTGTCTATTAGGAAATGTTCGATCGGCGTCATCGGGTGATGCTTTTGATTTCTAGACCTCTATCGGTCATCTTTCCTGGACGACATCGGCTATTGTTTTTCTCAATCAGTGTCGGAGAATAATGGTTGTTTTGCCGAGGTGGGTTAATGTGTTCCTGGCAGAGTAAACGAGAACATGCCGGTGTCGGCCGAAACACAACTTTGGTTGAGCTCGCACGAAAAAACCTAGCCGACCTACATTGAAAATTTTATAGGCGACACCCAACAACGAAAGCATCCTTTACCCTAAAGAAATATTATCGGCCAGCGTTTGTGAAAGAAATTGCGCAATGTTGGCTATTTAACTACCGATGTCGGCTATTGTTTTTTCCATTCAATCCCTGAATAATACTTGGAGGATATCTATTAGGAAATGTTCGATCGGCGTAATCCGGTCATGCTTCTTTTTTAGACCTCGATCGGTCATCTTTCCTGGCCGACTAGGGCTAGCATTTTTTTCTGTCAATATCGGTGAATCATGTTTTTTTGCCGAGGCGGGCTAATGTTTTCCTGGCCGACAAAATGCCGGTGTCGGCCAAAATACAACTTCGGTTGAGCTCGCACGAAGAAACCTAGCCGAACTACATTGCAAATTTTTTAGGCAATACCGAACAAAAAAAGCTTCCTCTACCGTAAAAAAACATTGTCGGCCAGCGCTTGTAAAAAAGTTGCGTAATGTCGGCTGAAAAATATCAGTTGGGGCTATTTAACTACTGATGCTGGCTACTGTTTTTTCTATTCCACCCCTGAATAATACTTGGACGATGTCGATTTGGAAATGTTCGATCGGAGTCATCCGGTCATGCTTCTTTTTAAGACCTTGATCTGTCATCTTTTCCTGGCCGACGTCGGCTAGCATTTTTTTCGATCAATATCGGTGAATCATGCTTTTTCCAAGTGATGAGAATCATGAAACTGGCCAAATACAGGCTAAAGGCCCAAGTGGAGAAGGACGAAGGCCTAAGTGGAGAAGGACAAAGCCCCCGAGTGGAGAAGGATGAAGGCCCAAGTGGAGAAAGATGAAGGCCCAGAGGCAGAGGCACTATCAAGACAATTAATGTTGCTGAAGGCCCAAACTAATTTGAAGGCCCAAGTTAAATATGTTTTTATTTATAATTTTTATTTATTGTAGTTTTGGCCCAAACTGTTTAGAAGGCCCATGTCTATTTTTATCTTTTTCTTCAGATACACTATAAGTATTTGTTTTTGTTTTCAATAAAAGAAACTTTTGGCATTTTGATAAAATTGGGTGAGAGTTTCTCTCTGGGTTCCTTGTTGAACCAATATCAGACTTATCAAGGTAATCCTTGTGGCGTCTACCCTGACTTATCTTCCTTCACCGGAAGTGGCGTCTACCCAGACTTATCTTCTTTAACCGGAAGTGGCGTCTACCCAGACTTATCTTTCTTCACTGGAAGTAGCGTCTACCCTGACTTATCTTCCCTCTTTGGAAGTGGCGTCATCCAAATCTCTGTAACCTGTATCAAACGATCCACTCCTACTCAGGTTCACATCATCTGGTATCAGAGCTTCGGCTCTTGATACAGGTTCTATCCTATCCTATTTTTTTTTCTTTGTAATTTGTCTAGGTTCGTGTTTTTGTCCTTGTTCTGTTATTTGCGTTCTTGTTTACATCTTGTTTCGTTTTTGTTTGCGTCTTGTGTTCTGTTATTTGCGTTCTTGTTCTTGTCACGTCCTTGTTCTTGTTTCTTGTGTCTTTCACACTGTGTCAAAAAAAAATTGCAAAAAAAATTTGAAAAAAAGTGGGTGTTTGATCTTTGAACACGAAATTGAGGCATTTAGAGGTGTTTTTTTTTTTTTAAAGAAAATCGTGGAACAAATCCCATTATCTAGATTCTCCTCTGAATTCTGAGCGTTTTGATATATAGTGGGCCTCAAACAGACAACCGTAGCAAAAGTTATGAGCATTTGAAGTTTAGTTGTCATATCTGTTATCTTATCTGTTATCCTATCTGTTATCTTATTTGTTATCATATCTGTTATCCAAATTAAATCTAATTTGTTATCCCAAATCTGATCTATTATCCAAATCAAATCAAATCAAAAAAATTTATCCAAATCAGATTTGTTATCCAAATCTAATAATCTGTTATCCAAATCAAATCCAATCTGCTATCCAAATCAAGTCCAAGTTGTTATCCCAAATTAAATCTGTTACTCTGATAATTCTATTGTCTTTCCTTTTATTTTATATTACCTTGTGTGTCTAATTCGATCCATCCAGGAACTTAAGAGGGAGTGAGTGGTAAAAGGCAAGAGTGAAAACATCACACAAAAGCCTATATTGAGAGCATCAAACACGAGTGAACTACCATTAAAGAGAGAAACACGTGAGTAGAGTGTGGTGAGGTCCTGAATTTTTTTTAATTTACTGCAAAATTCTTTGTTCCTTAATCATGGCAAGAGCTGGTGACAATGGTGGTGTATATCATCAACTGGACGAATCTCAACGCTTATTTCTGGACGCGTGGACTACACAAATGCAACATTTGTTGAACCGTAACAAAGAAAAGCCCTACAGACGAATAGCCAAATCTTCCTCGTTTACTCTTAAACCTCTATCCCCTAGAGAAGTGTGTGATGACCAAATCAGAATGAGAGAAAAGAGAGAACAAGAGAAAGAAAATAGTGAGGCACCACAAAGGAATATGAAAAAGAAGAGTGATACACCCGAGGAAAAGAGTGATACACTAAGAGAGAGAGTGATACACATGAGAGAAAATTTAATTATTTTGCAGAGGCGAGTGAAGTGAGGAAAGTGTTACCTGCTCATGAACCACTCAATCTACAGTATTGCAAAGACAGTAAAATTTCTACTGATAATTCTAATGAGTTTACTATTTCTATTTCTCCTAGTGTTCAACCCTTATTGCAGGCATTTAAAAATGTCTTTCCTAAGGAGATTCCTCATGGACTGCCACCTTCAAGCGGCATAGAACATCAAGTTGATCTCCTCCCCGGAGCTTCATTGCCTAACAGGCCAACTTACAAAAGCAATCCCCAAGAGACTCAACGTAAGGATGCACATGCCAAAGTTCAGTATATGAAAAGATTGTATGACCAAGTGAAGGTGCAAATTGCAAAGAAGAATGAAAGCTATGTCAAGCAAGCCCACAAGGAAAGGAAGGAAGTGGTACTTGAACACGGTGATGATCCTGAACATTTGAGGACAAATGTTTTCCAAGAAGGAGGGAATGATGAGAATCATGAAACTGGCCAAATACAGGCTAAAGGCCCAAGTGGAGAAGGACGAAGGCCTAAGTGGAGAAGGACAAAGCCCCCGAGTGGAGAAGGATGAAGGCCCAAGTGGAGAAAGATGAAGGCCCAGAGGCAGAGGCACTATCAAGACAATTAATGTTGCTGAAGGCCCAAACTAATTTGAAGGCCCAAGTTAAATATGTTTTTAGTTATAATTTTTATTTATTGTAGTTTTGGCCCAACCTATTTAGAAGGCCCATGTCTATTTTTATCTTTTAGTTCAGATACACTATAAGTATTGGTTTTTGTTTTGAATAAAAAAAACTTTTGGCATTTTGATAAAATTTGGTGAGAGTTTCTCTCTGGGTTCCTTGTTGAACCAATTATCAGACTTATCAAGGTAATCCTTGTGGCGTCTACCCAGACTTATCTTCCTTCATTGGAAGTGGCGTCTACCCAGACTTATCTTCCTTAACCGGAAGTGGCGTCTACCCAGACTTATCTTCCTTCACTGGAAGTCGCGTCTACCCTGACTTATCTTCCTTCACTGGAAGTGGCGTCATCCAAACCTTCGTAGCCTGTATCAAGTGATCCGCCCCGTAAGATTCACATCACCAAGGTGGACTAACGTCTTCGTGGCTGATGAAATGAGAGCATGCCAGTGTCGGCCGAAACACAATCTCGCACGAAAAACCCTAGCCGACCTACATTGCAAATTTTGTAGGCAATACCGAACAGCAAAACTTCGTCTACCATAAAGAAATATTATCGACCAGTGTTTGTAAAAAAATTCTGCAATGTTGGCTGAAAAATATCGGCCGGGGCTTTAAAACGACCGATGTCGGGTGTTGTTTTTTCTAATTAATGCCTTGATAATTTTTTGGTGTTGTCTATTAGGAAATGTTCGATCGGCGTCATCGGGTGATGCTTTTGATTTTTAGACCTCGATCGGTCATCTTTCCTGGACGACATCGGCTATTGTTTTTCTCAATCAGTATCGGAGGATAATGGTTGTTTTGCCGAGGTGGGTTAATGTGTTCCTGGCAGAGTAAACGAGAACATGCCGGTGTCGGCCGAAACACAACTTTGGTTGAGCTCGCACGAAAAAACCTAGCCGACCGGCCGAAATACAACTTCGGTTGAGCTCGCACGAAGAAACCTAGCCGAACTACATTGCAAATTTTTTAGGCAATACCGAACAAAAAAAGCTTCCTCTACCGTAAAAAAACATTGTCGGTCAGCGCTTGTAAAAAAATTGCGCAATGTCGGCTGAAAAATATCAGTTGGGGCTATTTAACTACCGATGCTGGCTACTGTTTTTTCTATTCCACCCCTGAATAATACTTGGACGATGTCGATTTGGAAATGTTCGATCGGAGTCATCCGGTCATGCTTCTTTTTAAGACCTCGATCTGTCATCTTTTCCTGGCCGACGTCGGCTAGCATTTTTTTCAATCAATATCGGTGAATCATGCTTTTTGCCAAGGTGGGCTAACGTCTTCGTGGCTGATGAAATGAGAGCATGCCAGTGTCGGCCGAAACACAATCTCGCACGAAAAACCCTAGCCGACCTACATTGCAAATTTTGTAGGCAATACTGAACAGCAAAACTTCGTCTACCATAAGGAAATATTATCGACCAGTGTTTGTAAAAAAATTCTGCAATGTTGGCTGAAAAATATCGGCCGGGGCTTTAAAACGACCGATGTCGGGTGTTGTTTTTTCTAATTAATCCCTTGATAATTTTTTGGTGTTGTCTATTAGGAAATGTTCGATCGGCGTCATCGGGTGATGCTTTGGATTTTTAGACCTCGATCGGTCATCTTTCCTGGACGACATCGGCTATTGTTTTTCTCAATCAGTATCGGAGAATAATGGTTGTTTTGCCGAGGTGGGTTAATGTGTTCCTGGCAGAGTAAACGAGAACATGCCGGTGTCGGCCGAAACACAACTTTGGTTGAGCTCGCACGAAAAAACCTAGCCGACCTACATTGAAAATTTTATAGGCGACACCCAACAACGAAAGCATCCTTTTACCGTAAAGAAATATTATCGGCCAGCGTTTGTGAAAGAAAATTGCGCAATGTTGGCTGAAAAATATCAGTCACGGCTATTTAACTACCGATGTCGGCTATTGTTTCTTCCATTTAATCCCTGAATAATACTTGGAGGATATCTATTAGGAA
>NW_021144098.1:0-24458 GCF_004193775.1 Glycine soja
CTCGAAATTGAACAATGGAAGCTCTTGAGCAATTCAAATGGTCATAACTTTTAATTCGGATGTCAGATTCAGGCGCATAATATATCGAGATGCTCAAAATTGAACAACGGAAGCTCTCGAGAAATTCAAATGGTCATAACTTTTCACACGGAGGTGAGATTCAGGCGCATAAAATATCGAGACGCTCGAAATGAACATCGGAATCTCTCGAGAAATTCAAATGGTCATAACTTTTAACTCGAATGTCTAATTTAGGCGCATCACATATAGAGACGCTCGAAATTGAACAACGGAAGCTCTCGAGAAATTCCAAATGGTGATAACTTTACACTCGGAGGTCCAATTCAGGCGCATAATATATCGAGACACTCGAAATTGAACAATGGAAGCTCTCGAGAAATTCAAATGGTCATAACTTTTAACTCGAATGTCTAATTTAGGCGCATCACATATAGAGACGCTCGAAATTGAACAACGGAAGCTCTCGAGAAATTCAAATGGTCATAACATTTCACACGGAGGTCAGATTCAGGCGCATAATATATCGAGACGCGCAAAATTGTACAACGGTAGCTCTCGTGAAATTCAAATGATCATTACTTTTCACTCGAAGGTCCGATTCAGGCGCATAATATATCGAGAAGCACGAAATTGAACAACGAAAGATCTCGAGAAATTCAAATGGTCATAACTTTTAACTCGGATGTCTGATTTAGGCGCATCACATTTAGAGACGCTCAAATTGAACAACGGAAGCTCTTGAGAAATTAAAATGGTCATAACTTTTCACAAGGAGGTCCGATTCAGTCGCATAATATATAAAGACGCTCGAAATTGAACATCGGAAGCTCTCGAGAAATTCAAATGGTCATTACTTTTCACACGGAGGTCAGATTCAGGCGCATAATATATCGAGACGCTCGAAAATGAACAGCGGAAGCTCTCGAGAAATTCAAATGGTGATAACTTTTCACACGGAGGTCCGATTCAGCCTCATAATATATCGAGACACTCGAAATTGAACAATGGAAGCTCTTGAGCAATTCAAATGGTCATAACATTTAATTCGGATGTCAGATTCAGGCGCATAATATATCGAGACACTCAAAATTGAACAACGGAAGCTCTCGAGAAATTCAAATGGTTATAAATTTTCACACGGAGGTGAGATTCAGGCGCATAAAATATCGAGATGCTCGAAATTGAACATCGGAATCTCTCGAGAAATTCAAATGGTCATAACTTTTAACTCGGATGTCTGATTTAGGCGCATCACATTTAGAGACGCTCAAAATTGAACAACTAAAGCTCTTAAGAAATTAAAATGGTCATAACTTTTCACAAGGAGGTCCGATTCAGTCGCATAATATATAAAGACGCTCGAAATTGAACATCGGTAGCTCTCGAGAAATTCAAATGGTCATAACTTTTCACACGAAGGTCAGATTCAGGCGCATAATATATCGAGACGCTCGAAAATGAACAGCGGAAGCTCTCGAGAAATTCAAATGGTGATAACTTTTCACACGGAGGTCCGATTCAGCCTCATAATATATCGAGACACTCGAAATTGAACAATGGAAGCTCTTGAGCAATTCAAATGGTCATAACATTTAATTCGGATGTCAGATTCAGGCGCATAATATATCGAGACGCTCAAAATTGAACAACGGAAGCTCTCGAGAAATTCAAATGGTTATAAATTTTCACACGGAGGTGAGATTCAGGCGCATAAAATATCGAGATGCTCGAAATTAAACATCGGAATCTCTCGAGAAATTCAAATGGTCATAACTTTTAACTCGGATGTCTGATTTAGGCGCATCACATTTAGAGACGCTCAAAATTGAACAACTGAAGCTCTTAAGAAATTAAAATGGTCATAACTTTTCACAAGGAGGTCCGATTCAGTCGCATAATATATAAAGACGCTCGAAATTGAACATCGGAAGCTCTCGAGAAATTCAAATGGTCATAACTTTTCACACGAAGGTCAGATTCAGGCGCATAATATATCGAGACGCTCGAAAATGAACAGCGGAAGCTCTCGAGAAATTCAAATGGTGATAACTTTCACACGGAGGTCCGATTCAGCCTCATAATATATCGAGACCCTCGAAATTGAACAATGGAAGCTCTTGAGCAATTCAAATGGTCATAACTTTTAATTCGGATGTCAGATTCAGGCGCATAATATATCGAGACGCTCAAAATTGAACAACGGAAGCTCTCGAGAAATTCAAATGGTCATAACTTTTCACACGGAGGTGAGATTCAGGCGCATAAAATATCGAGACGCTCGAAATTGAACATCGGAATCTCTCGAGAAATTCAAATGGTCATAACTTTTAACTCGAATGTCTAATTTAGGCGCATCACATATAGAGACGCTCGAAATTGAACAACGGAAGCTCTCGAGAAATTCAAATGGTGATAACTTTACACTCGGAGGTCCAATTCAGGCGCATAATATATCGAGACACTCGAAATTGAACAATGGAAGCTCTCGAGAAATTCAAATGGTCATAACTTTTAACTCGAATGTCTAATTTAGGCGCATCACATATAGAGACGCTCGAAATTGAACAACGGAAGCTCTCGAGAAATTCAAATGGTCATAACATTTCACACGGAGGTCAGATTCAGGCGCATAATATATCGAGACGCGCAAAATTGTACAACGGTAGCTCTCGTGAAATTCAAATGATCATTACTTTTCACTCGAAGGTCCGATTCAGGCGCATAATATATCGAGAAGCACGAAATTGAACAACGAAAGATCTCGAGAAATTCAAATGGTCATAACTTTTAACTCGGATGTCTGATTTAGGCGCATCACATTTAGAGACGCTCAAAATTGAACAACGGAAGCTCTTGAGAAATTAAAATGGTCATAACTTTTCACAAGGAGGTCCGATTCAGTCGCATAATATATAAAGACGCTCGAAATTGAACATCGGAAGCTCTCGAGAAATTCAAATGGTCATAACTTTTCACACGGAGGTCAGATTCAGGCGCATAATATATCGAGACGCTCGAAAATGAACAGCGGAAGCTCTCGAGAAATTCAAATGGTGATAACTTTTCACACGGAGGTCCGATTCAGCCTCATAATATATCGAGACACTCGAAATTGAACAATGGAAGCTCTTGAGCAATTCAAATGGTCATAACATTTAATTCGGATGTCAGATTCAGGCGCATAATATATCGAGACGCTCAAAATTGAACAACGGAAGCTCTCGAGAAATTCAAATGATCATAAATTTTCACACGGAGGTGAGATTCAGGCGCATAAAATATCGAGATGCTCGAAATTGAACATCGGAATCTCTCGAGAAATTCAAATGGTCATAACTTTTAACTCGGATGTCTGATTTAGGCGCATCACATTTAGAGACGCTCAAAATTGAACAACTGAAGCTCTTAAGAAATTAAAATGGTCATAACTTTTCACAAGGAGGTCCGATTCAGTCGCATAATATATAAAGACGCTCGAAATTGAACATCGGTAGCTCTCGAGAAATTCAAATGGTCATAACTTTTCACACGAAGGTCAGATTCAGGCGCATAATATATCGAGACGCTCGAAAATGAACAGTGGAAGCTCTCGAGAAATTCAAATGGTGATAACTTTTCACACGGAGGTCCGATTCAGCCTCATAATATATCGAGACACTCGAAATTGAACATTGGAAGCTCTTGAGCAATTCAAATGGTCATAACTTTTAACTCGCATGTCAGATTCAGGCGTATAATATATCGACACGCTAGAAATTGAACAACGGGAGCTCTCGAGAAATTCATATGGTCATAACTTTTCACACGGAGGTGAGATTCAGGCGCATAAAATATCGAGACGCTCGAAATTGAACATCGGAATCTCTCGAGAAATTCAAATGGTCATAACTTTTAACTCGGATGTCTAATTTAGGCGCATCACATATAGAGACGCTCGAAATTGAACAACGGAAGCGCTCGAGAAATTCAAATGGTCATAACATTTCACACGGAGGTCAGATTCAGGCGCATAATATATCGAGATGCGCAAAATTGTACAACGGTAGCTCTCGTGAAATTCAAATGATCATTACTTTTCACTCGGAGGTCCGATTCAGGCGCATAATATATCGAGAAGCACGAAATTGAACAACGGAAGATCTCGAGAAATTCAAATGGTCATAACTTTTAACTCGGATGTCTGATTTAGGCGAATCACATTTTGAGACGCTCAAAATTGAACAACAGAAGCGCTTGAGAAATTAAAATGGTCATAACTTTTCACAAGGAGGTCAGATTCAGTCGCATAATATATAAAGACGCTCACAATTGAACATCGGAAGCTCTCGAGAAATTCAAATGGTCATAACTTTTCACTCGGGGGTCCGATTCAGGCGCATAATATATCGAGACGCTCGAAAATGATCAGCGGAAGCTCTCGAGAAATTCAAATGGTGATAACTTTACACTCGGAGGTCCGATTCAGGCGCATAAAATATCGAGACGCTCGAAAATGAACAGCGGGAGCTCTCTAGAAATTTAAATGGTCATAACTTTTCACTCGGGGGTCAGATTCAGGCGCATAATATATCGAGACGCTCGAAATTGAACATCGGAAGCTCTCGAGAAATTGAAATGGTCATAACTTTTCACTCGGATGTCTGATTTAGGCACATCACATATAGAGACGCTCGAAATTGAACAACAGAAGCTCTCGACAAATTAAAATGGTCATAACTTTTCACACGGAAGTCAGATTCAGGCGCATAATATATCTAGACGCTCGAAATTGAACATCGGAAGCTCTCGAGAAATTTAAATGGTCATAACTTTTCACTCGGGGGTCAGATTCAGGCGCATAATATATCGAGACGCTCGAAATTGAACATCGGAAGCTCTCGAGAAATTGAAATGGTCATAACTTTTCACTCGGAGGTCTGATTCAGGCCCATAATATATCGAGACGCACGAAATTGAACAACGGAAGCTCTCGAGAAATTCAAATGGTCATAACTTTTAACTTGAATGTCTGATTTAGGCGCATCACATATAGAGACGCTCGAAATTGAACAAAGGAAGCTCTCGACAAATTAAAATGGTCATAACTTTTCACACGGAAGTCAGATTCAGGCGCATAAAATATCGAGACGCTCGAAATTGAACATCGGAATCTCTCGAGAAATTCAAATGGTCATAACTTTTAACTCGGATGTCTAATTTAGGCGCATCACATATAGAGACGCTCGAAATTGAACAACGGAAGCTCTCGAGAAATTCAAATGGTCATAACATTTCACACGGAGGTCAGATTCAGGCGCATAATATATCGAGATGCGCAAAATTGTACAACGGTAGCTCTCGTGAAATTCAAATGATCATTACTTTTCACTCGGAGGTCCGATTCAGGCGCATAATATATCGAGAAGCACGAAATTGAACAACGGAAGATCTCGAGAAATTCAAATGGTCATAACTTTTAACTCGGATGTCTGATTTAGGCGAATCACATTTTGAGACGCTCAAAATTGAACAACAGAAGCGCTTGAGAAATTAAAATGGTCATAACTTTTCACAAGGAGGTCAGATTCAGTCGCATAATATATAAAGACGCTCACAATTGAACATCGGAAGCACTCGAGAAATTCAAATGGTCATAACTTTTCACTCGGGGGTCCGATTCAGGCGCATAATATATCGAGACGCTCGAAAATGATCAGCGGAAGCTCTCGAGAAATTCAAATGGTGATAACTTTACACTCGGAGGTCCGATTCAGGCGCATAAAATATCGAGACGCTCGAAAATGAACAGCGGGAGCTCTCTAGAAATTTAAATGGTCATAACTTTTCACTCGGGGGTCAGATTCAGGCGCATAATATATCGAGACGCTCGAAATTGAACATCGGAAGCTCTCGAGAAATTGAAATGGTCATAACTTTTCACTCGGATGTCTGATTTAGGCACATCACATATAGAGACGCTCGAAATTGAACAACAGAAGCTCTCGACAAATTAAAATGGTCATAACTTTTCACACGGAAGTCAGATTCAGGCGCATAATATATCTAGACGCTCGAAATTGAACATCGGAAGCTCTCGAGAAATTTAAATGGTCATAACTTTTCACTCGGGGGTCAGATTCAGGCGCATAATATATCGAGACGCTCGAAATTGAACATCGGAAGCTCTCGAGAAATTGAAATGGTCATAACTTTTCACTCGGAGGTCTGATTCAGGCCCATAATATATCGAGACGCACGAAATTGAACAACGGAAGCTCTCGAGAAATTCAAATGGTCATAACTTTTAACTTGAATGTCTGATTTAGGCGCATCACATATAGAGACGCTCGAAATTGAACAAAGGAAGCTCTCGACAAATTAAAATGGTCATAACTTTTCACTCGGGGGTCCGATTCAGGCGCATAATATATCGAGACGCTCGAAAATGATCAGCGGAAGCTCTCGAGAAATTCAAATGGTGATAACTTTACACTCGGAGGTCCGATTCAGGCGCATAAAATATCGAGACGCTCGAAAATGATCAGCGGAAGCTCTCTAGAAATTTAAATGGTCATAACTTTTCACTCGAGGGTCAGATTCAGGTGCATAATATATCGAGATGCTCGAAATTGAACATCGGAAGCTCTCGAGAAATTGAAATGGTCATAACTTTTCACTCGGATGTCTGATTTAGGCACATCACATATAGAGACGCTCGAAATTGAACAACAGAAGCTCTCGACAAATTAAAATGGTCATAACTTTTCACACGGAAGTCAGATTCAGGCGCATAATATATCTAGACGCTCGAAATTGAACATCGGAAGCTCTCGAGAAATTTAAATGGTCATAACTTTTCACTCGGGGGTCAGATTCAGGCGCATAATATATCTAGACGCTCGAAATTGAACATCGGAAGCTCTCGAGAAATTTAAATGGTCATAACTTTTCACTCGGGGGTCAGATTCAGGCGCATAATATATCGAGACGCTCGAAATTGAACATCGGAAGCTCTCGAGAAATTTAAATGGTCATAACTTTTCATTCGGGGGTCAGATTCAGGCGCATAATATATCGAGACGCTCGAAATTGAACATCGGAAGCTCTCGAGAAATTGAAATGGTCATAACTTTTCACACGGAGGTCAGATTCAGGCGCGTAATATATCGAGACGCTCGAAATTGAACATCGTAAACTCTCGAGAAATTCAAATGGTCATAACTTTCAACTCGGATGTCTGATTTAGGCGCATCACATATAGAGACGCTCGAAATTGAACAAAGGAAGCTCTCGACAAATTAAAATGGTCATAACTTTTCACAGGTAGGTCAGATTCAGGCGCATAATATATCTAGACGCTCGAAATTGAATATCAAAAGCTCTCGAGAAATTTAAATGGTCATAACTTTTCACTCGGGTGTCATATTCAGGCGCATAATATATCGAGACGCTCAAAATTGAAATTCCGAAGCTCTCTAGAAATTCAAAATGGTGATAACTTTTCACTCGGAGGTCTGATTCAGACGCATAATATATCGAGACGCTCGAAATTGAACATAGGAAGCTCTCGAGAAATTCAAATGGTCATAACTTTTCACACGGAGGTCAGATTCAGGCGCATAATATATCGAGACGCTCAAAATTGAAATTCCGAAGCTCTTGAGAAATTAAAATGGTCATAACGTTTCACACGGAGGTCAGATTCAGTCGCATAATATATCAAGACGCTCAAAATTGAACATCGGAAGCTCTCGAGAAATTCAAATGGTCATAACTTTTCACACGGAGGTCAGATTCAGGCGCATAATATATCGAGACGCTCGAAATTGAACATCGGAAACTCTCGAGAAATTTAAATGGTCATAACTTTTCACTCGGGGGTCAGATTCAGGCGAATAATATAACGAGACGCTCAAAATTGAACAACGGAAGCTCTCGAGAAATTAAAATGGTCATAACTTTTCACACGGAGGTCAGATTCAGGCCCATAATATATCAAGACGCACGAAATTGAACAACGGTAGCCCTCGAGAAATTGAAATGGTCATAACTTTTCAGTCGGAGGTCCGATTCAGGCCCATAATATATCGAGACGCACGGAATTGAACAACGGAAGCTCTCGAGAAATCAAATGGTCATAACTTTTAACTTGAACGTCTGATTTAGGCGCATCACATTTAGAGACGCTCAAAATTGAACAACGGAAGCTCTTGAGAAATTAAAATGGTCATAAATTTTCACACGGAGGTCCGATTCAAGCGCATAATATATCGAGACGCTCGAAATTGAACAACCGAAGCTCTTGAGAAATTCAAATGGTCATAACTTTTCAGACGGGGGTCAGATTCAGGCGCATAATATATCGAGACGCTCGAAATTGAACATCGGAAGCTCTCGAGAAATTCAAATGGTCATAACTTTAAAGTCGGATGTCTGATTTAGGCTTATCACATATAGAGACGCCTTTTTACACGGAGGTCAGATTCAGTCGCATAATATATCAAGACGCTCGAAATTGAACAACGGAAGCTCTCGACAAATTAAAATGGTCATAACTTTTCACAGGGAGGTCAGATTCAGGCGCATAATATATCCAGACGCTCGAAATTGAACATCGGAAGCTCTCGAGAAATTGAAATGGTCATAACTTTTCACTCGGAGGTCAGATTCACTCGCATAATATATCAAGACGCTCGAAATTGAACATCGGAAGCTCTCGAGAAATTCAAATGGTCATAACTTTAAAGTCGGATGTCTAATTTAGGCGCATCACATATAGAGACGCTCGAAATTGAACAACGGAAGCTCTCGAGAAATTCAAATGGTCATAACTTTTCTCTCGGGGGTCCGATTCATGCGCATATTATATCGAGACGCTCGAAAACGAATAGCGGAAGCTCTCGAGAATTCAAATGGTCATAACTTTTCACTTGGAGGTCCGATTCAGGCCCATAATATATCGAGACGAATGAAATTGAACAACGGAAGCTCTCGAGAAATTAAAATGGTCATAACTTTTCACAGGTAGGTCAGATTCAGGCGCATAATATATCTAGACGCTCGAAATTGAATATCAAAAGCTCTCGAGAAATTTAAATGGTCATAACTTTTCACTCGGGTGTCATATTCAGGCGCATAATATATCGAGACGCTCAAAATTGAAATTCCGAAGCTCTCGAGAAATTCAAAATGGTGATAACTTTTCACTCGGAGGTCTGATTCAGACGCATAATATATCGAGACGCTCGAAATTGAACATAGGAAGCTCTCGAGAAATTCAAATGGTCATAACTTTTCACACGGAGGTCAGATTCAGGCGCATAATATATCGAGACGCTCAAAATTGAAATTCCGAAGCTCTTGAGAAATTAAAATGGTCATAACGTTTCACACGGAGGTCAGATTCAGTCGCATAATATATCAAGACGCTCAAAATTGAACATCGGAAGCTCTCGAGAAATTCAAATGGTCATAACTTTTCACACGGAGGTCAGATTCAGGCGCATAATATATCGAGACGCTCGAAATTGAACATCGGAAACTCTCGAGAAATTTAAATGGTCATAACTTTTCACTCGGGGGTCAGATTCAGGCGAATAATATAACGAGACGCTCAAAATTGAACAACGGAAGCTCTCGAGAAATTAAAATGGTCATAACTTTTCACACGGAGGTCAGATTCAGGCCCATAATATATCAAGACGCACGAAATTGAACAACGGTAGCTCTCGAGAAATTGAAATGGTCATAACTTTTCAGTCGGAGGTCCGATTCAGGCCCATAATATATCGAGACGCACGGAATTGAACAACGGAAGCTCTCGAGAAATTCAAATGGTCATAACTTTTAACTTGAACGTCTGATTTAGGCGCATCACATTTAGAGACGCTCAAAATTGAACAACGGAAGCTCTTGAGAAATTAAAATGGTCATAAATTTTCACACGGAGGTCCGATTCAAGCGCATAATATATCGAGACGCTCGAAATTGAACAACCGAAGCTCTTGAGAAATTCAAATGGTCATAACTTTTCAGACGGGGGTCAGATTCAGGCGCATAATATATCGAGACGCTCGAAATTGAACATCGGAAACTCTCGAGAAATTTAAATGGTCATAACTTTTCACTCGGGGGTCAGATTCAGGCGAATAATATAACGAGACGCTCAAAATTGAACAACGGAAGCTCTCGAGAAATTAAAATGGTCATAACTTTTCACACGGAGGTCAGATTCAGGCCCATAATATATCAAGACGCACGAAATTGAACAACGGTAGCCCTCGAGAAATTGAAATGGTCATAACTTTTCAGTCGGAGGTCCGATTCAGGCCCATAATATATCGAGACGCACGGAATTGAACAACGGAAGCTCTCGAGAAATCAAATGGTCATAACTTTTAACTTGAACGTCTGATTTAGGCGCATCACATTTAGAGACGCTCAAAATTGAACAACGGAAGCTCTTGAGAAATTAAAATGGTCATAAATTTTCACACGGAGGTCCGATTCAAGCGCATAATATATCGAGACGCTCGAAATTGAACAACCGAAGCTCTTGAGAAATTCAAATGGTCATAACTTTTCAGACGGGGGTCAGATTCAGGCGCATAATATATCGAGACGCTCGAAATTGAACATCGGAAGCTCTCGAGAAATTCAAATGGTCATAACTTTAAAGTCGGATGTCTGATTTAGGCTTATCACATATAGAGACGCCTTTTTACACGGAGGTCAGATTCAGTCGCATAATATATCAAGACGCTCGAAATTGAACAACGGAAGCTCTCGACAAATTAAAATGGTCATAACTTTTCACAGGGAGGTCAGATTCAGGCGCATAATATATCCAGACGCTCGAAATTGAACATCGGAAGCTCTCGAGAAATTGAAATGGTCATAACTTTTCACTCGGAGGTCAGATTCACTCGCATAATATATCAAGACGCTCGAAATTGAACATCGGAAGCTCTCGAGAAATTCAAATGGTCATAACTTTAAAGTCGGATGTCTAATTTAGGCGCATCACATATAGAGACGCTCGAAATTGAACAACGGAAGCTCTCGAGAAATTCAAATGGTCATAACTTTTCTCTCGGGGGTCCGATTCATGCGCATATTATATCGAGACGCTCGAAAACGAATAGCGGAAGCTCTCGAGAATTCAAATGGTCATAACTTTTCACTTGGAGGTCCGATTCAGGCCCATAATATATCGAGACGAATGAAATTGAACAACGGAAGCTCTCGAGAAATTAAAATGGTCATAACTTTTCACAGGTAGGTCAGATTCAGGCGCATAATATATCTAGACGCTCGAAATTGAATATCAAAAGCTCTCGAGAAATTTAAATGGTCATAACTTTTCACTCGGGTGTCATATTCAGGCGCATAATATATCGAGACGCTCAAAATTGAAATTCCGAAGCTCTCGAGAAATTCAAAATGGTGATAACTTTTCACTCGGAGGTCTGATTCAGACGCATAATATATCGAGACGCTCGAAATTGAACAACGGAAGCTCTCGAGAAATTCAAATGGTCATAACTTTTCACACGGAGGTCAGATTCAGGCGCATAATATATCGAGACGCTCGAAATTGAAATTCCGAAGCTCTTGAGAAATTAAAATGGTCATAACGTTTCACACGGAGGTCAGATTCAGTCGCATAATATATCAAGACGCTCAAAATTGAACATCGGAAGCTCTCGAGAAATTCAAATGGTCATAACTTTTCACACGGAGGTCAGATTCAGGCGCATAATATATCGAGACGCTCGAAATTGAACATCGGAAACTCTCGAGAAATTTAAATGGTCATAACTTTTCACTCGGGGGTCAGATTCAGGCGAATAATATAACGAGACGCTCGAAATTGAACAACGGAAGCTCTCGAGAAATTCAAATGGTCATAAATTTTCACTCGGAGGTCCGATTCAGACCCATAATATATCAAGACGCACGAAATTGAACAACGGTAGCTATCGAGAAATTGAAATGGTTATAACTTTTCACTCGGAGGTCCGATTCAGGCCCATAATATATCGAGACGCACGGAATTGAACAACGGAAGCTCTCGAGAAATTCAAATGGTCATAACTTTTAACTTGAACGTCTGATTTAGGCGCATCACATTTAGAGACGCTCAAAATTGAACAACGGAAGCTCTTGAGAAATTAAAATGGTCATAAATTTTCACACGGAGGTCCGATTCAAGCGCATAATATATCGAGACGCTCGAAATTGAACAACCGAAGCTCTTGAGAAATTCAAATGGTCATAACTTTTCACACGGGGGTCAGATTCAGGCGCATAATATATCGAGACGCTCGAAATTGAACATCGGAAGCTCTCGAGAAATTCAAATGGTCATAACTTTAAAGTCGGATGTCTGATTTAGGCTTATCACATATAGAGACGCCTTTTTACACGGAGGTCAGATTCAGTCGCATAATATATCAAGACGCTCGAAATTGAACAACGGAAGCTCTCGACAAATTAAAATGGTCATAACTTTTCACAGGGAGGTCAGATTCAGGCGCATAATATATCCAGACGCTCGAAATTGAACATCGGAAGCTCTCGAGAAATTGAAATGGTCATAACTTTTCACTCGGAGGTCAGATTCACTCGCATAATATATCAAGACGCTCGAAATTGAACATCGGAAGCTCTCGAGAAATTCAAATGGTCATAACTTTAAAGTCGGATGTCTAATTTAGGCGCATCACATATAGAGACGCTCGAAATTGAACAACGGAAGCTCTCGAGAAATTCAAATGGTCATAACTTTTCTCTCGGGGGTCCGATTCATGCGCATATTATATCGAGACGCTCGAAAACGAATAGCGGAAGCTCTCGAGAATTCAAATGGTCATAACTTTTCACTTGGAGGTCCGATTCAGGCCCATAATATATCGAGACGAATGAAATTGAACAACGGAAGCTCTCGAGAAATTAAAATGGTAATAACTTTTCACTCGGAGGTTCGATTTAGGCGCATAATATATCCAGACGCACGAAATTGAACAACGGTAGCTCTCGAGAAATTCTAATGGTCCTAACTTATCACTCGGAGGTCCGATTCAAGCGCATAATATATCGAGACGCTCGAAATTGAACAACCGAAGCTCTTGAGAAATTCAAATGGTCATAACTTTTCAGACGGGGGTCAGATTCAGGCGCATAATATATCGAGACGCTCGAAATTGAACATCGGAAGCTCTCGAGAAATTCAAATGGTCATAACTTTTTACTCAGGGGTTCGATTCAAGCGCATAATATATGGAGACGCTCGAAAATTAACAGCGGAAACTGTCGAGAAATTCAAATTGTCATAAATTTTAACTTGGAGGTCCGATTCTGGCGCATAATATATCGAGACGCTCGAAATTGAACAATGGAAGCTCTTGAGCAATTCAAATGGTCATAACTTTTAACTCGGATGTCAGATTCAGGCGCATAATACATCGAGACGCTCGAAATTGAACAATGGAAGCCTCGGAGAAATTTAAATGGACATAACTTTTAACTCGGATGTCTGATTTAGGCGCATCACATATAGAGACGCTCGAAATTGAACAACGGAAGCTCTCGAGAAATTAAAATGGTCATAACTTTTAACACGGAGGTCAAATTCAGGAGCATAATATTTCGAGACGCTCGAAATTGAACATCGGAAGCTCTCGAGAAATTCAAATGGTCATAACTTTAAAGTCGGATGTCTGATTTAGGCGCATCACATATCGGGACGCTTGAAATTGAACAATGGAAGCTCTCGAGAAATTAAAATGGTCATAACTTTTCACACGGAGGTCAGATTCAGCAACATAATATATCGAGACGCTTGAAATTGAACATCGGAACCTCTCAAGAAATTCAAATGGTAGACTCTTTTCACTCGGGTGTCCGATTCAGGCGCATAATATATAGAGACGCTCGAAATTGAACAGCAGAAGCTCTCGAGAAATTCAAATTGTCATAACTTTTCACTCAGAGGACCGATTCAGGCGCATAATATATCGAGACAGTCGAAATTGAACAATAGAAGCTCTTGAGCAATTCAGATGGTCATAACTTTTAACTCGGATGTCAGATTCAGGCGCATAATATATCGAGACCCTCGAAATTGGACAACGGAAGCTCTCAAGAAATTCAAATGGACATAACTTTTAACTCGGATGTCTGATCTAGGCGCATCACATATAGAGACGCTTGAAATTGAACAACGGAAGCTCAAGAGATATTAAAATGGTCATAACTTTTCACACGGAGGTCAGATTCAGGCGCATAATATATCGAGACGCTCGTAATTGAACATCGGAAGCTCTCGAGAAATTCAAATGGTACCAACTTTTCACTCGGGGGTCCGATTCAGGCGAATAATATATAGAGATGCTCGAAATTGAACAGCGGAAGCTCTCGAGAAATTCAAATTGTCATAACTTTTCACTCGGGGGTCCGATTCAGGCGCATAATATATCGAGACGCTCGAAATTTAACAACGGAAGCTCTCGAGAAATTCAAATGGTTATAACTTTTTACTCGGGGGTTCGATTCAGGCGCATAATATATCGAGACGCTCGAAAACTAACAGCGGAAGCTCTCGAGAAATTCTAATGGTCATAACTTTTAACTCGGATGTCAGATTTAGGCGCATCACATTTAGAGACGCTCAAAATTGAACAACGGAAGCTCCTGAGAAATTAAAATGGTCATAACTTTTCACACGGAGGTCAGATTCAGTCGCATAATATATCAAGACGCTCGAAATTGAACATCGGAAGCTCTCGAGAAATTCAAATGGTCATAACTTTTCACACGGAGGTCCGATTCAGGCGCATAATAGATCGAGACACTCGAAATTGAACAATGAAAGCTCTTGAGCAATTCAGAGGGCCATAACATTTAACTCGGATGTCAGATTCAGGCGCATAATGTATCGACACGCTCGAAATTGAACAACGGAAGCTCTCGAGAAATTAAAATGGTCATAACTTTTCACACGGAGGTCAGATTCAGGCGCATAATATATCGAGACGCTCGAAATTGAACATTGGAAGCTCTCGAGAAATTCAAATGGTCAACACTTTTCACTCGGGGGTCCGATTCAGGCGCATAATATATAGAGACGCTAAAAAATGAACAGCGGAAGCTCTCTAGAAATTCAAATGGTGATAACTTTTAACTCGGATGTCAGATTCAGGCGCATAATATATCGAGATGCTCGAAATTGAACAACGGAAGCTCTCGAGAAATTCAAATGGTCATAACTTTTCACTCGGTGGTCCGATTCATGCGCATAATATATCGAGACGCTCGAAAATGATCAGCGGAAGCTCCCGAGAAATTCAAATGGTCATAACTTTTCACTCGGAGGTCCGATTCAGGCCCATAATATATCGAGACACACGAAATTGAACAATAGAAGCTCTCGAGAAATTCAAATGGTAATAACTTTTCACTCGGAGGTTAGATTTAGGCGCATAATATATCGAGACACACGAAATTGAACAACGGTAGCTCTCGAGAAATTCTAATGGTCATAACTTTTCACTTGGAGTTCCGATTTAGGCGCATAATATGTTGAGATGCTCGAAATTGAACAATGGAAGCTCTTGAGCAATTCAAATGGTTATAACTTTTCAGACGGGGGTCAGATTCAGGCGCATAATATATCGAGACGCTCGAAATTGAACATCGGAAGCTCCCGAGAAATTCAAATGGTCATAACTTTAAAGTCGGATGTCTGATTTAGGCGCATCACATATAGAGACGCCTTTTTACACGAAGGTCAGATTCAGTCGCATAATATATCAAGACGCTCGAAATTGAACAACGTAAGCTCTCGACAAATTAAAATGGTTATAACATTTCACAGGAAGGTCAGATTCAGGCGCATAATATATCTAGACGCTCGAAATTGAACATCGGAAGCTCTCGAGAAATTGAAATGGTCATAACTTTTCACTCGGAGGTCCGATTCAGGCCCATAATATATCGAGACGCATAAAATTGAACAACAGAAGCTCTCGAGAAATTCAAATGCTCATAACTTTTAACTCGAATGTCTGATTTAGGTGCATCACATTTAGAGACGGTCAAAATTGAACAACGGAAGCTCTTCAGAAATTAAAATGGCCATAACTTTTCACACGGAGGTCAGATTCACTCGCATAATATATCAAGACGCTCGAAATTGAACATCGGAAGCTCTCGAGAAATTCAAATGGTCATAACTTTTCACACGGAGGTCAGATTCAGGTGCATAATATATCGAGACGCTCGAAATTGAACATCGGAAGCTCTCGAGAAATTCAAATGGTCATAACTTTAAAGTCGGATGTCTGATTTAGGCGCATCACATATAGAGACGCTCGAAATTGAACAACGGAAGCTCTCGACAAATTATAATGGTCATAACTTTTCACACGGAGGTCGGATTCAGGCGCATAATGTATCCAGACGCTCGAAATTGAACATCGGAAGCTCTCGAGAAGTTCAAATGGTGATAACTTTTCACTCGGATGTCCGATTCAGACGCATAATATATCGAGACGCTCGAAATTAAACAACGGAAGCTCTCGAGAAATTCAAATGGTCATAACTTTTCACTCGGGGGTCCGATTCATGCGCATATTATATCGAGACGCTCGAAAACGAATAGCGGAAGCTCTCGAGAATTCAAATGGTCATAACTTTTCACTTGGATGTCCGATTCAGGCCCATAATATATCGAGACGCACGAAATTGAACAACGGAAGCTCTCGAGAAATTAAAATTGTAATAACTTTTCACTCGGAGGTTCGATTTACGCGCATAACATATCCAGACGCACGAAATTGAACAACGGTAGCTCTCAAGAAATTCTAATGGTCCTAACTTATCACTCGGAGGTCCGATTCAAGCGCATAATATATCGAGACGCTCGAAATTGAACAACCGAAGCTCTTGAGAAATTCAAATGGTCATAACTTTTCAGACGGGGGTCAGATTCAGGCGCATAATATATCGAGACGCTCGAAATTGAACATCGGAAGCTCTCGAGAAATTCAAATGGTCATAACTTTTTACTCAGGGGTTCGATTCAAGCGCATAATATATGGAGACGCTCGAAAATTAACAGCGGAAACTGTCGAGAAATTCAAATTGTCATAAATTTTCACTTGGAGGTCCGATTCTGGCGCATAATATATCGAGACGCTCAAAATTGAACAATGGAAGCTCTTGAGCAATTCAAATGGTCATAACTTTTAACTCGGATGTCAGATTCAGGCGCATAATACATCGAGACGCTCGAAATTGAACAATGGAAGCCTCGGAGAAATTTAAATGGACATAACTTTTAACTCGGATGTCTGATTTAGGCGCATCACATATAGAGACGCTCGAAATTGAACAACGGAAGCTCTCGAGAAATTAAAATGGTCATAACTTTTAACACGGAGGTCAAATTCAGGAGCATAATATTTCGAGACGCTCGAAATTGAACATCGGAAGCTCTCGAGAAATTCAAATGGTCATAACTTTAAAGTCGGATGTCTGATTTAGGCGCATCACATATAGAGACGCTCGAAATTGAACAACGGAAGCTCTCGACAAATTATAATGGTCATAACTTTTCACACGGAGGTCAGATTCAGGCGCATAATGTATCCAGACGCTCGAAATTGAACATCGGAAGCTCTCGAGAAATTCAAATGGTGATAACTTTTCACTCGCATGTCTGATTCAGACGCATGATATATCGAGACGCTCGAAATTGAACAACGGAAGCTCTCGAGAAATTCAAATGGTCATAACTTTTCACTCGGGGGTCCTATTCATGCGCATATTATATCGAGACGCTCGAAAACGAATAGCGGAAGCTCTCAAGAATTCAAATGGTCATAACTTTTCACTTGGAGGTCCGATTCAGGCCCATAATATATCGAGACGCACGAAATTGAACAACGGAAGCACTCGAGAAATTAAAATGGTAATAACTTTTCACTCGGAGGTTCGATTTAGGCGCATAATATATCCAAACGCACGAAATTGAACAACGGTAGCTCTCGAGAAATTCTAATGGTCCTAACTTATCACTCGGAGGTCCGATTCAAGCGCATAATATATCGAGACGCTCGAAATTGAACAACCGAAGCTCTTGAGAAATTCAAATGGTCATAACTTTTCAGACGGGGGTCAGATTCAGGCGCATAATATATCGAGACGCTCGAAATTGAACATCGGAAGCTCTCGAGAAATTCAAATGGTCATAACTTTTTACTCAGGGATTCGATTCAGGCGCATAATATATGGAGACGCTCGAAAATTAACAGCGGAAACTGTCGAGAAATTCAAATTGTCATAAATTTTCACTTGGAGGTCCGATTCTGGCGCATAATATATCGAGACGCTCGAAATTGAACAATGGAAGCTCTTGAGCAATTCAAATGGTCATAACTTTTATCTCGGATGTCAGATTCAGGCGCATAATACATCTAGACGCTCGAAATTGAACAATGGAAGCCTCGGAGAAATTTAAATGGACATAACTTTTAACTCGGATGTCTGATTTAGGCGCATCACATATAGAGACGCTCGAAATTGAACAACGGAAGCTCTCGAGAAATTAAAATGGTCATAACTTTTAACACGGAGGTCAAATTCAGGAGCATAATATTTCGAGACGCTCGAAATTGAACATCGGAAGCTCTCGAGAAATTCAAATGGTCATAACTTTAAAGTCGGATGTCTGATTTAGGCGCATCACATATAGAGACGCTCGAAATTGAACAACGGAAGCTCTCGACAAATTATAATGGTCATAACTTTTCACACGGAGGTCAGATTCAGGCGCATAATGTATCCAGACGCTCGAAATTGAACATCGGAAGCTCTCGAGAAATTCAAATGGTGATAACTTTTCACTCGGATGTCCGATTCAGACGCATAATATATCGAGACGCTCGAAATTGAACAACGGAAGCTCTCGAGAAATTCAAATGGTCATAACTTTTCACTCGGGGGTCCTATTCATGCGCATATTATATCGAGACGCTCGAAAACGAATAGCGGAAGCTCTCAAGAATTCAAATGGTCATAACTTTTCACTTGGAGGTCCGATTCAGGCCTATAATATATCGAGACGCACGAAATTGAACAACGGAAGCACTCGAGAAATTAAAATGGTAATAACTTTTCACTCGGAGGTTCGATTTAGGCGCATAATATATCCAAACGCACGAAATTGAACAACGGTAGCTCTCGAGAAATTCTAATGGTCCTAACTTATCACTCGGAGGTCCGATTCAAGCGCATAATATATCGAGACGCTCGAAATTGAACAACCGAAGCTCTTGAGAAATTCAAATGGTCATAACTTTTCAGACGGGGGTCAGATTCAGGCGCATAATATATCGAGACGCTCGAAATTGAACATCGGAAGCTCTCGAGAAATTCAAATGGTCATAACTTTTTACTCAGGGATTCGATTCAGGCGCATAATATATGGAGACGCTCGAAAATTAACAGCGGAAACTGTCGAGAAATTCAAATTGTCATAAATTTTCACTTGGAGGTCCGATTCTGGCGCATAATATATCGAGACGCTCGAAATTGAACAATGGAAGCTCTTGAGCAATTCAAATGGTCATAACTTTTATCTCGGATGTCAGATTCAGGCGCATAATACATCTAGACGCTCGAAATTGAACAATGGAAGCCTCGGAGAAATTTAAATGGACATAACTTTTAACTCGGATGTCTGATTTAGGCGCATCACATATAGAGACGCTCGAAATTGAACAACGGAAGCTCTCGAGAAATTAAAATGGTCATAACTTTTAACACGGAGGTCAAATTCAGGAGCATAATATTTCGAGACGCTCGAAATTGAACATCGGAAGCTCTCGAGAAATTCAAATGGTCATAACTTTAAAGTCGGATGTCTGATTTAGGCGCATCACATATAGAGACGCTCGAAATTGAACAACGGAAGCTCTCGACAAATTATAATGGTCATAACTTTTCACACGGAGGTCAGATTCAGGCGCATAATGTATCCAGACGCTCGAAATTGAACATCGGAAGCTCTCGAGAAATTCAAATGGTGATAACTTTTCACTCGGATGTCCGATTCAGACGCATAATATATCGAGACGCTCGAAATTGAACAACGGAAGCTCTCGAGAAATTCAAATGGTCATAACTTTTCACTCGGGGGTCCTATTCATGCGCATATTATATCGAGACGCTCGAAAACGAATAGCGGAAGCTCTCAAGAATTCAAATGGTCATAACTTTTCACTTGGAGGTCCGATTCAGGCCATAATATATCGAGACGCACGAAATTGAACAACGGAAGCACTCGAGAAATTAAAATGGTAATAACTTTTCACTCGGAGGTTCGATTTAGGCGCATAATATATCCAAACGCACGAAATTGAACAACGGTAGCTCTCGAGAAATTCTAATGGTCCTAACTTATCACTCGGAGGTCCGATTCAAGCGCATAATATATCGAGACGCTCGAAATTGAACAACCGAAGCTCTTGAGAAATTCAAATGGTCATAACTTTTCAGACGGGGGTCAGATTCAGGCGCATAATATATCGAGACGCTCGAAATTGAACATCGGAAGCTCTCGAGAAATTCAAATGGTCATAACTTTTTACTCAGGGATTCGATTCAGGCGCATAATATATGGAGACGCTCGAAAATTAACAGCGGAAACTGTCGAGAAATTCAAATTGTCATAAATTTTCACTTGGAGGTCCGATTCTGGCGCATAATATATCGAGACGCTCGAAATTGAACAATGGAAGCTCTTGAGCAATTCAAATGGTCATAACTTTTATCTCGGATGTCAGATTCAGGCGCATAATACATCTAGACGCTCGAAATTGAACAATGGAAGCCTCGGAGAAATTTAAATGGACATAACTTTTAACTCGGATGTCTGATTTAGGCGCATCACATATAGAGACGCTCGAAATTGAACAACGGAAGCTCTCGAGAAATTAAAATGGTCATAACTTTTAACACGGAGGTCAAATTCAGGAGCATAATATTTCGAGACGCTCGAAATTGAACATCGGAAGCTCTCGAGAAATTCAAATGGTCATAACTTTAAAGTCGGATGTCTGATTTAGGCGCATCACATATAGAGACGCTCGAAATTGAACAACGGAAGCTCTCGACAAATTATAATGGTCATAACTTTTCACACGGAGGTCAGATTCAGGCGCATAATGTATCCAGACGCTCGAAATTGAACATCGGAAGCTCTCGAGAAATTCAAATGGTGATAACTTTTCACTCGGATGTCCGATTCAGACGCATAATATATCGAGACGCTCGAAATTGAACAACGGAAGCTCTCGAGAAATTCAAATGGTCATAACTTTTCACTCGGGGGTCCTATTCATGCGCATATTATATCGAGACGCTCGAAAACGAATAGCGGAAGCTCTCAAGAATTCAAATGGTCATAACTTTTCACTTGGAGGTCCGATTCAGGCCTATAATATATCGAGACGCACGAAATTGAACAACGGAAGCACTCGAGAAATTAAAATGGTAATAACTTTTCACTCGGAGGTTCGATTTAGGCGCATAATATATCCAAACGCACGAAATTGAACAACGGTAGCTCTCGAGAAATTCTAATGGTCCTAACTTATCACTCGGAGGTCCGATTCAAGCGCATAATATATCGAGACGCTCGAAATTGAACAACCGAAGCTCTTGAGAAATTCAAATGGTCATAACTTTTCAGACGGGGGTCAGATTCAGGCGCATAATATATCGAGACGCTCGAAATTGAACATCGGAAGCTCTCGAGAAATTCAAATGGTCATAACTTTTTACTCAGGGATTCGATTCAGGCGCATAATATATGGAGACGCTCGAAAATTAACAGCGGAAACTGTCGAGAAATTCAAATTGTCATAAATTTTCACTTGGAGGTCCGATTCTGGCGCATAATATATCGAGACGCTCGAAATTGAACAATGGAAGCTCTTGAGCAATTCAAATGGTCATAACTTTTATCTCGGATGTCAGATTCAGGCGCATAATACATCTAGACGCTCGAAATTGAACAATGGAAGCCTCGGAGAAATTTAAATGGACATAACTTTTAACTCGGATGTCTGATTTAGGCGCATCACATATAGAGACGCTCGAAATTGAACAACGGAAGCTCTCGAGAAATTAAAATGGTCATAACTTTTAACACGGAGGTCAAATTCAGGAGCATAATATTTCGAGACGCTCGAAATTGAACATCGGAAGCTCTCGAGAAATTCAAATGGTCATAACTTTAAAGTCGGATGTCTGATTTAGGCGCATCACATATAGAGACGCTCGAAATTGAACAACGGAAGCTCTCGACAAATTATAATGGTCATAACTTTTCACACGGAGGTCAGATTCAGGCGCATAATGTATCCAGACGCTCGAAATTGAACATCGGAAGCTCTCGAGAAATTCAAATGGTGATAACTTTTCACTCGGATGTCCGATTCAGACGCATAATATATCGAGACGCTCGAAATTGAACAACGGAAGCTCTCGAGAAATTCAAATGGTCATAACTTTTCACTCGGGGGTCCTATTCATGCGCATATTATATCGAGACGCTCGAAAACGAATAGCGGAAGCTCTCAAGAATTCAAATGGTCATAACTTTTCACTTGGAGGTCCGATTCAGGCCTATAATATATCGAGACGCACGAAATTGAACAACGGAAGCACTCGAGAAATTAAAATGGTAATAACTTTTCACTCGGAGGTTCGATTTAGGCGCATAATATATCCAAACGCACGAAATTGAACAACGGTAGCTCTCGAGAAATTCTAATGGTCCTAACTTATCACTCGGAGGTCCGATTCAAGCGCATAATATATCGAGACGCTCGAAATTGAACAACCGAAGCTCTTGAGAAATTCAAATGGTCATAACTTTTCAGACGGGGGTCAGATTCAGGCGCATAATATATCGAGACGCTCGAAATTGAACATCGGAAGCTCTCGAGAAATTCAAATGGTCATAACTTTTTACTCAGGGATTCGATTCAGGCGCATAATATATGGAGACGCTCGAAAATTAACAGCGGAAACTGTCGAGAAATTCAAATTGTCATAAATTTTCACTTGGAGGTCCGATTCTGGCGCATAATATATCGAGACGCTCGAAATTGAACAATGGAAGCTCTTGAGCAATTCAAATGGTCATAACTTTTATCTCGGATGTCAGATTCAGGCGCATAATACATCTAGACGCTCGAAATTGAACAATGGAAGCCTCGGAGAAATTTAAATGGACATAACTTTTAACTCGGATGTCTGATTTAGGCGCATCACATATAGAGACGCTCGAAATTGAACAACGGAAGCTCTCGAGAAATTAAAATGGTCATAACTTTTAACACGGAGGTCAAATTCAGGAGCATAATATTTCGAGACGCTCGAAATTGAACATCGGAAGCTCTCGAGAAATTCAAATGGTCATAACTTTAAAGTCGGATGTCTGATTTAGGCGCATCACATATAGAGACGCTCGAAATTGAACAACGGAAGCTCTCGACAAATTATAATGGTCATAACTTTTCACACGGAGGTCAGATTCAGGCGCATAATGTATCCAGACGCTCGAAATTGAACATCGGAAGCTCTCGAGAAATTCAAATGGTGATAACTTTTCACTCGGATGTCCGATTCAGACGCATAATATATCGAGACGCTCGAAATTGAACAACGGAAGCTCTCGAGAAATTCAAATGGTCATAACTTTTCACTCGGGGGTCCTATTCATGCGCATATTATATCGAGACGCTCGAAAACGAATAGCGGAAGCTCTCAAGAATTCAAATGGTCATAACTTTTCACTTGGAGGTCCGATTCAGGCCTATAATATATCGAGACGCACGAAATTGAACAACGGAAGCACTCGAGAAATTAAAATGGTAATAACTTTTCACTCGGAGGTTCGATTTAGGCGCATAATATATCCAAACGCACGAAATTGGACAACGGAGCTCTCAAGAAATTCAATGGACTAACTTTTAACTCGGATGTCGATCAGGCGCATACATATAGAGACGCTGAAATTGAACACGGAAGCTCTGAGAATTAAAATGGTCATAACTTTTCACACGGGAGGTCAGATTCAGGCGCATAATATATCGAGACGCTCGTAATTGAACATCGGAAGCTCTCGAGAAATTCAAATGGTACCAACTTTTCACTCGGGGTTCCGATTTAGGCGAATAATATATAGAGACGCTCGAAATTGGACAGCGAAAGCTCTCGAGAATTCAAATTGTCATAACTTTTCACTCGGGGGTCGATTCAGGCGCATAATATATCGAGAGCTCGAAATTTACAACGGAAGCTCTCGAGAAATTCAAATGGTCATAACTTTTTACTCGGGGGTTCGATTCAGGCGCATAATACATCTAGACGCTCGAAATTGA
>NW_021144099.1:0-28630 GCF_004193775.1 Glycine soja
CATGCTAGTGTCGGCCGAAACACAATCTCGCACGAAAAACCCTAGCCGACCTACACTGTAATTTTTTCAGGCAATACCGAACGACAAAACTTCGTCTACCATAAAGAAATATTATCGGCCAGTGTTTGTAAAAAAATTCCACAATCTTGGCTGTAAAATATCAGTCGGGGCTTTACAACGACCGATGTCGGGTATTGTTTTTCCAAATTAATCCCTTACTAATTTTTTGGTGTTGTTTATTAGGAAATGTTCGATCGGCGTCACCGGGTGATGCTTTTTATTTTAGAAATCGATCGGTCATCTTTCCCGGACCACATCGGCTATCGTTTTTTTTTTCAATCAGTATCGGAGAATAATGATTTTTTGCCGAGGTGGGTTAATGTTTTCCTGGCAGAGTAAATGAGAACATGCCGGTGTCGGCCGAAAAACAACTTCGGTTGAGCTCGCACGAAAAAACCTAGCCGGCCTACATTGAAAATTTGATAGGCGACACCCAAAACAACAAAACATGCTTTACCGTAAAGAAATATTAACGGCCAGCGTTTGTAAAAGAAATTGCGCAATGTCGGCTGAAAAATATCAGTCACGGCTATTTAACTACCGATGTCGGCTATTGTTTTTTCTATTCAATCCCTGAATAATACTTGGATGATATCTGTTAGGAAATGTTCGACCGGAGTCATCCGGTCATGCTTCTTTTTCAGACCTCGATCGGTCATCTTTCCTGGCAGACGTCGGCTAGCATTTTTTTTTTCCTGTCAATATTGGTGAATCATGTTTTTTATGCCGAGGTTGGCTAATATTTTCCTGGCCGACAAAATGAGAACATGCCAGTCGGCCGAAACACAACTTCGGTTCAGTTCGCACGAAGAAACCTAGCCGAACTGCATTGTAAATTTTTTAGGCAACATCAAACAAAAAAAACTTCCTCTGCCGTAAAAAGATATTATCGGCCAGTGTTTGTAAAAAAATTGCGCAATGTCGGCTGAAAAATATCAGTCGGGGCTATTTAACTACTGATGTCGGCTATTGTTTTTTCTATTCCACCCCTGAATTATATTTGGATGATGCCTATTAGGAAATGTTCGATCGGAGTCATCCGGTCATGCTTCTTTTTGAGGCCTCGATCTGTCGTCTTTCCTGGCCGACGTCGGCTAGCATTTTTTTCGATCAATATCTGTGTGAATCATGTTTTTTTTGCCAAGGAGGGCTAATGTTTTCGTGGCCGACAAAATGAGAACATGCCAGTGTCGGCCAAAACACAATCTCGCACGAAAAACCCTAGCCGACTACATTGTAATTTTTTCAGCCAATACCGAATGAGAAAACTTCGTCTACCATAAAGAAATATCATCGGCCAGTGTTTGTAAAAAAATTCCGCAATCTTGGCTGTAAAATATCAGTCGGGGCTTTACAACGACCGATGTCGGGTATTGTTTTTCCAAATTAATCCCTTACTAATTTTTTGGTGTCGTTTATTAGGAAATGTTCGATCGGCGTCACCGGGTGATGCTTTGTATTTTAGACCTCGATCGGTCATCTTTCCCGGACCACATCGGCTATCGTTTTTTTTTTCAATCAGTATCGGAGAATAATGATTTTTTGCCGAGGTGGGTTAATGTTTTCCTGGCAGAGTAAATGAGAACATGCCGGTGTCGGCCGAAAAACAACTTCGGTTGAGCTCGCATGAAAAAACCTAGCCGACCTACATTGTAAATTTTATAGGCGACACCCAAAACAACAAAACATCCTTTACCGTAAAGAAATATTAACGGCCAGTGTTTGTAAAAGAAATTGCGCAATGTCGATTGAAAAATATCAGTCACGGCTATTTAACTACCGATGTCGGCTACTGTTTTTTCTATTCCACCCCTGAATTATACTTGGATGATGTCTATTAGGAAATGTTCGATCGGAGTCATCCGGTCATGCTTCTTTTTGAGGCCTCGATCTGTCGTCTTTCCTGGCCGACGTCGGCTAGCATTTTTTTTTCCTGTCAATATCATAACATATGGAGAAGCCAGAAATTGAAAAGCGGAAGCTCTCAAGAAATGCAAATGGTCATAACTTTTAACTCGCATGTCCGATTAAGGCGCATAACATATTGAGAAGCTAGAAATTAAAAAACGTAAGCTCTCGAGAAATTCAAATGGTCATAACTTTTAACTCGCATGTCCGATTCAGGCACATAACATATTGAGAAGCTAGAAATTGAAAAACGGAAGCTCTCGAGAAATTCAAATGGTCATAACTTTTCATCGGAAGCACTCAGGAAATTTAAATAGTCGTAACATTTCATTCGTATGTCCGATTTAGGCGCATAACATATCGAGACGTTAGAAATTGAGCAACGGTAGCTCTCGAGAAATTCAAATGGTCATAACTTTTAACTCGCATGTCCGATTCAGGCGCATAACATATCGAGACGCTCGAAATTGAACATCGGAAGCTCTCAAGAAATTCAAATAGTCATAACTTTTCACTCGCATGTCCGATTCAGGCGCATAACATATCGAGAAGCTACAAATTGAAAAACGAAAGCTCTCGAGAAATTCAAATGGTCATAACTTTTAACTCGCATGTCCGATTCAGGCGCATAACATATCGAGACGGTACAAATTGAACAATGGAAGCTCTCGAGAAATTAAAATGGTCATAACATTTCACTCGCATGTCCGATTCAGACACATAACATATCGAGACGCTAGAAATTGAACAACGGAAGCTCTCAAGAAATTAAAATGGTCATAACTTTTCACTCGCATGTCTGATTCAGGAGCAGTAACATATCAAGACGCTCGAAATTGACTGTTGAAGCTCTAAGCCAATTCAAACGACAATAACTTTTTACTCGGATGTCTGATTGAGTCCCGTAATATATCGAGACGCTCGAAATTGAATGTTGAATCTCTGAGCCAACTCAAACGACAATAACTTTTTTCCCGGATGTCTGATTGAGTCCCGTAACATATCGAGACGCTCGAAATTGAACGTGGAAGCTCTGAGCAAATACAAACGACCATAACTTTTTACTCGGATGTCTGATTGAGGCGCGTAATATATCGAGACGCTCGAAATTGAATGTTAAAGCTTTGAGCCAATAAAAACGACAATCACTTTTTACTCGGATGTATGATTGAGTCCCATAACATATCGAGACGCTCGAAATTGAATGTTGAAGCTCTAAGCCAATTCAAACAACAATTACTTTTTACTCGGATGTCTGATTGAGTCCCGTAATATATCGAGACGCTCGAAATTGAATGTTGAATCTCTGAGCCAACTCAAACGACGATAACTTTTTTCTCGGATGTCTGATTGAGTCCCGTAACATATCGAGACGCTCGAAATTGAATGTTGAAGCTCTGAGCCAATTCAAACGACAATAACTTTTTACTCGGATGTCTGATTGAGTCCCGTAATATATCGAGATGCTCGAAATTGAATGTTGAATCTCTGAGCCAACTCAAACGACGACAACTTTTTTCTCGGATGTCTGATTGAGTCCCGTAACATATCGAGACGCTCGAAATTGAATGTTGAAGCTATGAGCCAATACAAAGGACCATAACTTTTTACTTGGATGTCTGATTGAGGCTCGTAATATATCGAGACGTTCGAAATTGAATGTTGAAGCTCTGAGCCAATACAAACGACCATAACTTTTTACTCGGATGTCTGATTGAGTCCTGTAACATATCGAGACGCTCGAAATTGAATGTTGAATCTCTGAGCAAATTCAAACGACAATAACTTTTTGCTCGGATGTCTGATTGAGTCCCGTAACATATGGAGACGCTCGAAATTGAATGTTGAACCTCTTAGCTAATTCAAACGACAATAACTTTTTTCACGGATGACTGATTGAGTCCCGTAACATATCGAGACGCTCCAAATTGAATGTTGAAGCTCTGAGTCAATTCAAACGACAATAACATTTTTCTCAGATGTCTGACTGAGTCCAGTAATATATCGAGATGCTCGAAATTGAATGTGGAATCTCTGAGCCAATTCAACGACAATAACTTTTTACTCGGATGTCTGATTGAGTCCCGTAACATATCGAGACGCTCGAAATTGAATCTTGAAGCTCTGAGCAAATTCAAACGACAATAACTTTTTACTCGGATGTCTGATTGAGTCCTGTAACATATCGAGACGCTCGAAATTGAATGTTGAATCTCTGAGCAAATTCAAACGACAATAACTTTTTACTCGGATGTCTGATTGAGTCCCGTAACATATGGAGACTCTCGAAATTGAATGTTGAACCTCTTAGCTAATTCAAACGACAATAACTTTTTTCACGGATGACTGATTGAGTCCCGTAACATATCGAGACGCTCCAAATTGAATGTTGAAGCTCTGAGTCAATTCAAACGACAATAACATTTTTCTCAGATGTCTGATTGAGTCCAGTAATATATCGAGATGCTCGAAATTGAATGTGGAATCTCTGAGCCAATTCAACGACAATAACTTTTTACTCGGATGTCTGATTGAGTCCCGTAACATATCGAGACGCTCGAAATTGAATCTTGAAGCTCTGAGCAAATTCAAACGACAATAAATTTTTACTCCGATGTCTGATTGAGTCCCGTAACCTATGGAGACGCTCGAAATTGAATGTTGAACCTCTTAGCTAATTCAAACGACAATAACTTTTTTCACGGATGACTGATTGAGTCCCGTAACATATCGAGACGCTCGAAATTGAATGTTGAAGCTCTAAGCCAATTCAAACCACAATAACATTTTTCTCGGATGTCTGATTGAGTCCAGTAATATATCGAAACGCTCGAAATTGAATGTTGATGCTCTGAGCCAATTCAAACGACAATAACTTTTTACTCGGATGTCTGATTGAGTCCCGTAACATATCGAGACGCTCGAAATTGAATGTTTAAGCTCTGAGCCAATTCAAAATACTATAACTTTTTACTCGGATGTCTGATTGTGTCCCGTAACATATCGAGACCCTCGAAATTGAATGTTGAACCTCTGAGCAAATTCAAACGACAATAACTTTTTACTCGGATGTCTGATTGAGTCCCGTAACATATCGAGACGCTCGAAATTGAATGTTGAACCTCTGAGCCAATTCAAACGACCATAACTTTTTACTCGGATGTCTGATTGAGTCCCGTAATATATCGAGACGCTCGAAATTGAATGTGGAATCTCTGAGCCAATTCAAACGACAATAACTTCTTACTCGGATGTCTGATTGAGTCCCGTAATATATCGAGACGCTCGAAATTGAATGTTGAACCTCTGAGCCAATTCAAACGACAATAACTTTTTTCTCGGATGTCTGATTGAGTCCCGTAATATATCGAGACGCTCGAAATTGAATGTGGAATCTCTGAGCCAATTCAAACGACAATAACTTTTTTCTCGGATGTCTGATTGAGTCCCGTAACATATCGAGATGCTCAAAATTCAATGTTTAAGCTCTGAGCCAATTCAAACAACAATAACTTTTTACTCGGATGTCTGATTGTGTCCCGTAATATATCGAGACGCTCGAAATTGAATGTTGAATATTTGAGCCAATTCAAGCGACAATAACTTTTTACTCGGATGTCTGATTGAGTCCCGCACGAAAAACCCTAGCCGACCTACATTGTAATTTTTTCAGGCAATACCGAACGACAAAACTTCGTCTACCATGAAGAAATATTATCGGCCAGTGTTTGTAAAAAAATTCCGCAATCTTGGCTGTAAAATATCAGTCGGGGCTTTACAACGACCGATGTCGGGTATTGTTTTTCCAAATTAATCCCTTACTAATCTTTTGGTGTTGTTTATTAGGAAATGTTCGATCGGCGTCACCGGGTGATGATTTTTATTTTAGACCTCGATCGGTCACCTTTCCCGGACGACATCGGCTATCGTTTTTTTTTTCCAATCAGTATCGGAGAATAATGATTTTTTGCCGAGGTGGGTTAATGTTTTCCTGGCAGAGTAAATGAGAACATGCCGGTGTCGGCCGAAAAACAACTTCGGTTGAGCTCGCACGAAAAAACCTAGCCGACCTACATTGAAAATTTTATAGGCGACACCCAAAACAGCAAAACATCCTTTACCGTAAAGAAATATTAACGGCCAGCGTTTGTAAAAGAAATTGCGCAATGTCGGCCGAAAAATATCAGTCACGGCTATTTAACTACCGATGTCGGCTATTGTTTTTTCTATTCAATCCCTGAATAATACTTGGATGATATCTGTTAGGAAATGTTCGACCGGAGTCATCCGGTCATGCTTCTTTTTCAGACCTCGGTCGGTCATCCTTCCTGGCCGACGTCGACTAGCATTTTTCTTTTCCTGTCAATATCGGTGAATCATGTTTTTTATGCCGAGGTGGGCTAATGTTTTCCTGGCCGACAAAATGAGAACATGTTAGTGTCGGCCGAAACACAATCTCGCACGAAAAACCCTAGCCGACCTACACTGTAATTTTTTCAGGCAATACCGAACGACAAAACTTCGTCTACCATAAAGAAATATTATCGGCCAGTGTTTGTAAAAAAATTCCACAATCTTGGCTGTAAAATATCAGTCGGGGCTTTACAACGACCGATGTCGGGTATTGTTTTTCCAAATTAATCCCTTACTAATTTTTTGGTGCTGTTTATTAGGAAATGTTCGATCGGCGTCACCGGGTGATGCTTTTTATTTTAGAAATCGATCGGTCATCTTTCCCGGACCACATCGGCTATCGTTTTTTTTTTTCAATCAGTATCGGAGAATAATGATTTTTTGCCGAGGTGGGTTAATGTTTTCCTGGCAGAGTAAATGAGAACATGCCGGTGTCGGCCGAAAAACAACTTCGGTTGAGCTCGCACGAAAAAACCTAGCCGGCCTACATTGAAAATTTTATAGGCGACACCCAAAACAACAAAACATCCTTTACCGTAAAGAAATATTAACGGCCAGCGTTTGTAAAAGAAATTGCGCAATGTCGGCTGAAAAATATCAGTCACGGCTATTTAACTACCGATGTCGGCTACTGTTTTTTCTATTCCACCCCTGAATTATACTTGGATGATGTCTATTAGGAAATGTTCGATCGGAGTCATCCGGTCATGCTTCTTTTTGAGGCCTCGATCTGTCGTCTTTCCTGGCCGACGTCGGCTAGCATTTTTTTTTCCTGTCAATATCATAACATATGGAGAAGCCAGAAATTGAAAAGCGGAAGCTCTCGAGAAATGCAAATGGTCATAACTTTTAACTCGCATGTCCGATTAAGGCGCATAACATATTGAGAAGCTAGAAATTAAAAAACGGAAGCTCTCGAGAAATTCAAATGGTCATAACTTTTAACTCGCATGTCCGATTCAGGCACATAACATATTGAGAAGCTAGAAATTGAAAAACGGAAGCTCTCGAGAAATTCAAATGGTCATAACTTTTCATCGGATGCCCGATTCGAGGACATATTCTATCTAGACGTTAGAAATTGAACAATGGAAGATCTCAAGAAATTCAAATAGTCGTAACTTTTCACTCGCATGTCCGATTGAGGCGCATAACATATCGAGACGCTAGAAATTGAACACCGGAAGCTCTCGAGAAATAAAAATGGTCGTAACTTTTCACTCGCATGTCCGATTCAGGCGCATAACATATCGAGAAGCCAGAAATTGTAAAACAGAAGCTCTCGAGAAAATGCAAATTGTCATAACTTTTAACTCGCATGTCCGATTCAGGCACATAACATATCGAGACGCTACAAATTGAACAGCGGAAGCTCTCAATAAATTCAAATGGTCATAACTTTTCACTCGCATGTCCGATTCAGGTACATAACATATCGAGACGCTACAAATTGAACAACGGAAGCTCTCGAGAAATTCAAATGGTGATAACTTTTCATCGGATGTCCGATTCGAGGACATTATATCTAGTCGCTAGAAATTGTACAACACAAGCTCTGGAGAAATTAAAATGGTCATAACTTTTCACTCGCATGTCTGATTCAGGCGCAAAACATATCGAGACGCTCAAAATTGAACATCGGAAGCACTCAGGAAATTTAAATAGTCGTAACTTTTCATTCGTATGTCCGATTCAGGCGCATAACATATCGAGACGTTAGAAATTGAGCAACGGTAGCTCTCGAGAAATTCAAATGGTCATAACTTTTAACTCGCATGTCCGATTCAGGCGCATAACATATCGAGACGCTCGAAATTGAACATCGGAAGCTCTCAAGAAATTCAAATAGTCATAACTTTTCACTCGCATGTCCGATTCAGGCGCATAACATATCGAGAAGCTACAAATTGAAAAACGAAAGCTCTCGAGAAATTCAAATGGTCATAACTTTTAACTCGCATGTCCGATTCAGGCGCATAACATATCGAGACGGTACAAATTGAACAATGGAAGCTCTCGAGAAATTAAAATGGTCATAACATTTCACTCGCATGTCCGATTCAGACACATAACATATCGAGACGCTAGAAATTGAACAACGGAAGCTCTCAAGAAATTAAAATGGTCATAACTTTTCACTCGCATGTCTGATTCAGGAGCAGTAACATATCAAGACGCTCGAAATTGACTGTTGAAGCTCTAAGCCAATTCAAACGACAATAACTTTTTACTCGGATGTCTGATTGAGTCCCGTAATATATCGAGACGCTCGAAATTGAATGTTGAATCTCTGAGCCAACTCAAACGACAATAACTTTTTTCCCGGATGTCTGATTGAGTCCCGTAACATATCGAGACGCTCGAAATTGAACGTGGAAGCTCTGAGCAAATACAAACGACCATAACTTTTTACTCGGATGTCTGATTGAGGCGCGTAATATATCGAGACGCTCGAAATTGAATGTTAAAGCTTTGAGCCAATAAAAACGACAATCACTTTTTACTCGGATGTATGATTGAGTCCCGTAACATATCGAGACGCTCGAAATTGAATGTTGAAGCTCTAAGCCAATTCAAACAACAATTACTTTTTACTCGGATGTCTGATTGAGTCCCGTAATATATCGAGACGCTCGAAATTGAATGTTGAATCTCTGAGCCAACTCAAACGACGATAACTTTTTTCTCGGATGTCTGATTGAGTCCCGTAACATATCGAGACGCTCGAAATTGAATGTTGAAGCTCTGAGCCAATTCAAACGACAATAACTTTTTACTCGGATGTCTGATTGAGTCCCGTAATATATCGAGATGCTCGAAATTGAATGTTGAATCTCTGAGCCAACTCAAACGACGACAACTTTTTTCTCGGATGTCTGATTGAGTCCCGTAACATATCGAGACGCTCGAAATTGAATGTTGAAGCTATGAGCCAATACAAAGGACCATAACTTTTTACTTGGATGTCTGATTGAGGCTCGTAATATATCGAGACGTTCGAAATTGAATGTTGAAGCTCTGAGCCAATACAAACGACCATAATTTTTTACTCGGATGTCTGATTGAGTCCTGTAACATATCGAGACGCTCGAAATTGAATGTTGAATCTCTGAGCAAATTC
The DNA here is from genome assembly GCF_004193775.1 of Glycine soja. Lineage (NCBI taxonomy): Eukaryota > Viridiplantae > Streptophyta > Magnoliopsida > Fabales > Fabaceae > Glycine > Glycine soja. Next base: position 9,503 of record NW_021144099.1, read on the forward strand.
AAACGACAATAACTTTTTACTCGGATGTCTGATTGAGTCCCGTAACATATGGAGACGCTCGAAATTGAATGTTGAACCTCTTAGCTAATTCAAACGACAATAACTTTTTTCACGGATGACTGATTGAGTCCCGTAACATATCGAGACGCTCCAAATTGAATGTTGAAGCTCTGAGTCAATTCAAACGACAATAACATTTTTCTCAGATGTCTGACTGAGTCCAGTAATATATCGAGATGCTCGAAATTGAATGTGGAATATCTGAGCCAATTCAACGACAATAACTTTTTACTCGGATGTCTGATTGAGTCCCGTAACATATCGAGACGCTCGAAATTGAATCTTGAAGCTCTGAGCAAATTCAAACGACAATAACTTTTTACTCGGATGTCTGATTGAGTCCTGTAACATATCGAGACGCTAGAAATTGAATGTTGAATCTCTGAGCAAATTCAAACGACAATAACTTTTTACTCGGATGTCTGATTGAGTCCCGTAACATATGGAGACTCTCGAAATTGAATGTTGAACCTCTTAGCTAATTCAAACGACAATAACTTTTTTCACGGATGACTGATTGAGTCCCGTAACATATCGAGACGCTCCAAATTGAATGTTGAAGCTCTGAGTCAATTCAAACGACAATAACATTTTTCTCAGATGTCTGATTGAGTCCAGTAATATATCGAGATTCTCGAAATTGAATGTGGAATCTCTGAGCCAATTCAACGACAATAACTTTTTACTCGGATGTCTGATTGAGTCCCGTAACATATCGAGACGCTCGAAATTGAATCTTGAAGCTCTGAGCAAATTCAAACGACAATAACTTTTTACTCCGATGTCTGATTGAGTCCCGTAACATATGGAGACGCTCGAAATTGAATGTTGAACCTCTTAGCTAATTCAAACGACAATAACTTTTTTCACGGATGACTGATTGAGTCCCGTAACATATCGAGACGCTCGAAATTGAATGTTGAAGCTCTAAGCCAATTCAAACCACAATAACATTTTACTCGGATGTCTGATTGAGTCCAGTAATATATCGAAACGCTCGAAATTGAATGTTGAAGCTCTGAGCCAATTCAAACGACAATAACTTTTTTCTCGGATGTCTGATTGAGTCCCGTAACATATCGAGACGCTCGAAATTGAATGTTTAAGCTCTGAGCCAATTCAAAATACTATAACTTTTTACTCGGATGTCTGATTGTGTCCCGTAACATATCGAGACCCTCGAAATTGAATGTTGAACCTCTGAGCAAATTCAAACGACAATAACTTTTTACTCGGATGTCTGATTGAGTCCCGTAACATATCGAGACGCTCGAAATTGAATGTTGAACCTCTGAGCCAATTCAAACGACCATAACTTTTTACTCGGATGTCTGATTGAGTCCCGTAATATATCGAGACGCTCGAAATTGAATGTGGAATCTCTGAGCCAATTCAAACGACAATAACTTCTTACTCGGATGTCTGATTGAGTCCCGTAATATATCGAGACGCTCGAAATTGAATGTTGAACCTCTGAGCCAATTCAAACGACAATAACTTTTTTCTCGGATGTCTGATTGAGTCCCGTAATATATCGAGACGCTCGAAATTGAATGTGGAATCTCTGAGCCAATTCAAACGACAATAACTTTTTTCTCGGATGTCTGATTGAGTCCCGTAACATATCGAGATGCTCAAAATTCAATGTTTAAGCTCTGAGCCAATTCAAACAACAATAACTTTTTACTCGGATGTCTGATTGTGTCCCGTAATATATCGAGACGCTCGAAATTGAATGTTGAATCTTTGAGCCAATTCAAACGACAATAACTTCTTACTCGGATGTCTGATTGAGTCCCGTAATATATCGGGACGCTCGAAATTGAATGTTGAAGCTCTGAGCCAATTCAAACGACCATAACTTTTTACTCGGATGTCTGATTGAGTCCCGTAACATATCGAGACGCTCGAAATTGAATGTTGAAGCTCTGAGCCAATTCAAACGACAATAACTTTTTTCTCGGATGTCTGATTGAGTCCCGTAACATATCGAGACGCTCGATATTGAATGTTGAAGCTCTGAGCCAATTCAAACAATAATAACTTTTTACTCGGATGTCTGATTGAGTCCCGTAATATATCGAGACGCTCGAAATTGAATGTTGAAGCTCTGAGCCAATTCAAACAACAATAACTTTTTACTCGGATGTCTGATTGAGTCCCGTAACATATCGAGACGCTCGAAATTGAATGTTGAAGCTCTCAGCCAATACAAACGACAATAACTTTTTACTCGGATGTCTGATTGAGTCCCGTAATATATCGAGACGCTCGAAATTGAATGTTGAATCTCTGAGCCAACTCAAACGACGATAACTTTTTTCTCTGATGTCTGATTGAGTCCTGTAACATATCGAGACGCTCGAAATTGAATGTTGAAGCTCTGAGCCAATACAAAGGACCATAACTTTTTACTCGGATGTCTGATTGAGGCTCGTAATATATCGAGACGCTCGAAATTGAATGTTGAAGCTCTGAGCTTATTCAAACGACCATAACTTTTTACTCGGATGTCTGATTGAATCCCGTAACATATCGAGACGCTCGAAATTGAATGTTGAAGCTCTGAGCCAATTCAATCGACAATAACTTTTTTCTCGGATGTTTGATTGAGTCCCGTTACATATCGAGACGCTTGAAATTGAATGTTGAAGCTCTAAGCCAATTCAAACGACAATAAATTTTTACTCGGATGTCTGATTGAGTCCCGTAACATATCGAGACGCTCGAAATTGAACTCTGAAGCTCTGAGCCAATTTAAACGACAATAACTTTTTACTCGGATGTCTGATTGAGTCCCGTAACATATCGAGACGCTCGAAATTGAATGTTGAAGCTCTGAGCCAATTCAAACGACAATAACTTTTTTCTCGGATGTCTGATTGAGTCCCGTAACATATCGAGACGCTCGAAATTGAATGTTGAATCTCTGAGCCAACTCAAACGACGATAACTTTTTTCTCTGATGTCTGATTGAGTCCTGTAACATATCGAGACGCTCGAAATTGAATGTTGAAGCTCTGATCCAATACAAAGGACCATAACTTTTTACTCGGATGTCTGATTGAGGCTAGTAATATATCGAGACGCTCGAAATTGAATGTTGAAGCTCTGAGCTTATTCAAACGACCATAACTATTTACTCGGATGTCTGATTGAGACCCGTAACATATCGAGACGCTCGAAATTGAATGTTGAAGCTCTGAGCCAATTCAAACGACAATAAATTTTTAGTCGGATGTTTGATTGAGTCCCGTAATATATCGAGACGATCGAAATTGAATGTTGAACCTCTGAGCAAATTCAAACGACAATCACTTTTTTCTCGGATGTCTGATTGAGTCCCGTAACATATCGAGACGCTCGAAATTGAATGTGGAATCTCTGAGCCAGTTCTAACGACAATAACTTTTTACTCGGGTGTCTGATTGAGTCCCGTAACATATCGAGACGCTCGAAATTGACTGTTGAAGCTCTGAGCCAATTCAAACGACAATAACTTTTTACTCGGATGTCTGATTGAGTCCCGTAACATATCGAGACGCTCGAAATTGAACGTGGAAGCTCTGAGCAAATACAAACGACCATAACTTTTTACTCGGATGTCTGATTGAGGCGAGTAATATATCGAGACGCTCGAAATTGAATGTTTAAGCTCTGAGCCAATTCAAACAACAATAACTTTTTACTCGGATGTCTGATTGTGTCCCGTAACATATCGAGACGCTCGAAATTGAATGTTTAAGCTCTGAGCCAATTCAAACAACAATAACTTTTTACTCGGATGTCTGATTGTGTCCCGTAACATATCGAGACCCTTGAAATTGAATGTTGAACCTCTGAGCAAATTCAAAGGACCATAACTTTTTACTCGGATGTCTGATTGAGGCTCGTAATATATCGAGACGCTCGAAATTGAATGTTGAAGCTCTGAGCTTATTCAAACGACCATAACTTTTTACTCGGATGTCTGATTGAGTCCCGTAACATATCGAGACGCTCGAAATTGAATGTTTAAGCTCTGAGCCAATTCAAACAACAATAACTTTTTACTCGGATGTCTGATTGAGTCCCGTAATATATCGAGACGCTCGAAATTGAATGTTGAAGCTCTGAGCCAATTCAAACAACAATAACTTTTTACTCGGATGTCTGATTGAGTGCCGTAATATATCGAGACGCTCGAAATTGAATGTTGAACCTCTGAGCCAATTCAAACGACAATAACTTTTTACTCGGATGTCTGATTGAGTCCCGTAACATATCGAGACGCTCGAAATTGAATGTTGAACCTCTGAGCTAATTCAAACGACAATAACTTTTTTCTCGGATGTCTGATTGAGTCCCGTAACATATCGAGACGCTCGAAATTGAATGTTGAAGCTCTGAGCCAATTCAAACGACAATAACATTTTTGTCGGATGTCTGATTGAGTCCCGTAACATATCGAGACGCTCGAAATTGAATGTTGAACATCTGAGCCAATTCAAACGACCATAACTTTTTACTCGGATGTCTGATTGAGTCCCGTAACATATTGAGACGCTCGAAATTGAACGTGGAAGCTCTGAGCAAATACAAACGACCATAACTTTTTACTCGGATGTCTGATTGAGGCGCGAAATATATCGAGACGCTCGAAATTGAATGTTGAAGCTCTGAGCCAATAAAAACGACAATCACTTTTTACTCGGATGTCTGATTGAGTCCCGTAACATATCGAGACGCTCGAAATTGAATGTTGAAGCTCTAAGCCAATTCAAACCACAATTACTTTTTACTCGGATGTCTGATTGAGTCCCGTAATATATCGAGATGCTCGAAATTGAATGTGGAATCTCTGAGCCAATTCAACGACAATAACTTTTTACTCGGATGTCTGATTGAGTCCCGTAACATATCGAGACGCTCGAAATTGAATGTTGAACCTCTGAGCTAATTCAAACGACAATAACTTTTTTCTCGGATGTCTGATTGTGTCCCGTAAGATATCGAGACGCTCGAAATTGAATGTTGAACCTCTGAGCCAATACAAACGACCATAACTTTTTTCTCGGATGTCTGATTGAGGCTCGTAACATATCGAGACGCTCGAAATTGAATGTTGAATCTCTGAGCCAATTCAAACGACAATAACGTTTTTCTCGGATGTCTGATTGAGTCCCGTAACATATCGAGACGCTCGAAATTGAATGTTGAAGCTCTAAGCCAATTCAAACCACAATTACTTTTTACTCGGATGTCTGATTGAGTCCCGTAATATATCGAGATGCTCGAAATTTAATGTGGAATCTCTGAGCCAATTCAACGACAATAACCTTTTTCTCGAATGTCTGATTGAGTCCCGTAACATATCGAGACGCTCGAAATTGAATGTGGAACCTCTGAGCTAATTCAAACGACAATAACTTTTTTCTCGGATGTCTGATTGAGTCCCGTAACATATCGAGACGCTCGAAATTGAATGTTGAAGCTCTGATCCAATTCAAACGACAATAACTTTTTACTCGGATGTCTGATTGAGTCCCGTAATATATCGAGACGCTCGAAATTGAATGTTGAATCTCTGAGCCAACTCAAACGACAATAACTTTTTTCTCGGATGTCTGATTGAGTCCCGTAACATATGGAGACGCTCGAAATTGAACGTGGAAGCTCTGAGCAAATACAAACGACCATAACTTTTTACTCGGATGTCTGATTGAGGCGCGTAATATATTGAGACGCTCGAAATTGAATGTTGAAGCTCTGAGCCAATAAAAACGACAATCACTTTTTACTCGGATGTCTGATTGAGTCCCGTAACATATCGAGACGCTCGAAATTGAATGTTGAAGCTCTAAGCCAATTCAAACAACAATTACTTTTTACTCGGATGTCTGATTGAGTCCCGTAATATATCGAGATGCTCGAAATTGAATGTGGAATCTCTGAGCCAATTCAACGACAATAACTTTTTACTCGGATGTCTGATTGAGTCCCGTAACTTATCGAGACGCTCGAAATTGAATGTTGAACCTCTGAGCTAATTCAAACGACAATAACTTTTTTCTCGGATGTCTGATTGAGTCCCGTAACATATCGAGACGCTCGAAATTGAATGTTGAAGCTCTGAGCCAATTCAAACGACAATAACTTTTTACTAGGATGTCTGATTGAGTCCCGTAATATATCGAGACGCTCGAAATTGAATGTTGAATCTCTGAGCCAACTCAAACGACGATAACTTTTTTCTCGGATGTCTGATTGAGTCCCGTAACATATCGAGACGCTCGAAATTGAATGTTGAAGCTCTGAGCCAATACAAACTACCATAACTTTTAACTCGGATGTCTGATTGAGGCTCGTAATATATCGAGACGCTCGAAAATGAATGTTGAAGCTCTGAGCCAATACAAACGACCATAACTTTTTACTCGGATGTCTGATTGAGTCCCGTAATATATTGAGACGCTCGAAATTGAATGTTGAATCTCTGAGCCAACTCAAACGACAATAACTTTTTACTCGGATGTCTGATTGAGTCCCGTAATATATCGAGATGCTCGAAATTGAATGTTGAATGTCTAAGCCAACTCAAACGACAATAACTTTTTACTCGGATGTCTGATTGAGTCCCGTAATATATCGAGACGCTCGAAATTGAATGTTTAAGCTCTGAGCCAATTCAAACGACAATAACTTTTTTCTCGGATGTCTGATTGAGTCCCGTAACAAATCGAGACCCTCGAAATTGAATGTTGAACCTCTGAGCAAATTCAAACGACAATAACTTTTTTGTCGGATGTCTGATTGAGTCCCGTAACATATCGAGACGCTCGAAATTGAATGTTGAACCTCTGAGCTAATTCAAACGACAATAACTTTTTTCTCGGATGTCTGATTGAGTCCTGTAACATATCGAGACGCTCGAAATTGAATGTTGAAGCTCTGAGCCAATTCAAACGACAATAACTTTTTTCTCGGATGTCTGATTGAGTCCTGTAACAAATCGAGACCCTCGAAATTGAATGTTGAACCTCTGAGCAAATTCAAACGACAATAACCTTTTTCTCGGATGTCTGATTGAGTCCCGTAACATATCGAGATGCTCGAAATTGAATGTGGAATCTCTGAGCCAGTTCTAACGACAATAACTTTTTTCTCGGATGTCTGATTGAGTCCCGTAACATATCGAGACGCTCGAAATTGACTGTTGAAGCTCTGAGCCAATTCAAACGACAATAACTTTTTACTTGGATGTCTGATTGAGTCCCGTAATATATCGAGATGCTCGAAATTGAATGTGGAATCTCTGAGCCAATTCAATGACAATAACTTTTTACTCGGATGTCTGATTGAGTCCTGATACGAAATCAGAGTGTGGTAACGGAAGCAAACAACCAATAACGAAGGTACTAGGTACCACCCTTATTAGTCGAATTCCTTTAAGTATTTTTGGTATTTGTGTGTTTGGGTTTTTACGAAAATCAGCAAGGAAAAATAAGCAATATTAAACTACACCAATAGCTTAATACGAGATTAGCACTCAACACCAATTGAGCTAATCGGACTATTTTCAAGACGAGCTTGTAAATAATCGGGCGAAAATGTAAACACAATTTCTAATTGGACTGAATTGTTCTTGTTTATTGAATGATCTGCAAATGATCAAATTACATCCATATATGGCCGAAAAACAGTAAGGCCTAATTAAACACAATAAAACTAGTAATAAAATGCAATTAAGGCCTAATTAAACACAATAAAACTAGTAATAAAATGCAATTAATGACTTAATGCAATCAGCTCATGATATTCCTTTTCCATAATTAGCCACACGCCTATTTAAGGCCTTGAATGTCCCATTTATGCTTCTTTTGTAACCATCTTGGAAAGGTTTTGAATGGCTGAATTTTATTTGTCTTAACTGATGAAAATGCTTAAAATAGCCAAGTAATTAAACTCAGCCCTTGATGAGGATTCCAAACAGCCCCCACGCCATTAACTTCCCTTTGAATGTCACTTGTGTTGATTTTCAACTCCTCTTGGTCAATTTTCGTACCAAGTCCCGAAACATATCGAGACGCTCGAAATTGAATGTTGAACCTCTGAGCTAATTCAAACGACAATAACTTTTTTCTCGGATGTCTGATTGAGTCCCGTAACATATCGAGACGCTCGAAATTGAATGTTGAAGCTCTGAGCCAATTCAAACGACAATAACTTTTTTCTCGGATGTCTGATTGAGTCCCATACCAAATCGAGACCCTCGAAATTGAATGTTGAACCTCTGAGCAAATTCAAACGACAATAACCTTTTTCTCGGATGTCTGATTGAGTCCCGTAACATATCGAGACGCTCGAAATTGAATGTGGAATCTCTGAGCTAATTCAAACGACAATAACTTTTTACTCGGATGTCTGATTGAGTCCCGTAACATATCGAGATGCTCGAAATTGACTGTTGAAGCTCTGAGACAATTCAAACGACAATAACTTTTTACTCGGATGTCTGATTGAGTCCCGTAATATATCGAGACGCTCGAAATTGAATGTTGAATCTCTGAGCCAACTCAAACGACAATAACTTTTTTCTCGGATGTCTGATTGAGTCCCGTAACATATGAAGACGCTCGAAATTGAACGTGGAAGCTCTGAGCAAATACAAATGACCATAACTTTTTACTCGGATGTCTGATTGAGGCGCGTAATATATCGAGACGCTTGAAATTAAATGTTGAAGCTCTGAGCCAATAAAAACGACAATCACTTTTTACTCGGATGTTTGATTGAGTCCCGTAATATATCGAGATGCTCGAAATTGAATGTGGAATCTCTGAGCCAATTCAACGACAATAACTTTGTACTCGGATGTCTGATTGAGTCCCGTAACTTATCGAGACGCTCGAAATTGAATGTTGAAGCTCTGAGCAAATACAAACGACCATAACTTTTTACTCGGATGTCTGATTGAGGCGCGTAATATATGGAGACGCTCGAAATTGAATGTTGAAGCTCTGAGCCAATTCAAACGACAATAACTTTTTACTGGGATGTCTGATTGAGTCCCGTAATATATCGAGACGCTCGAAATTGAATGTTGAATCTCTGAGCCAACTCAAACGACGATAACTTTTTTCTCGGATGTCTGATTGAGTCCCGTAACATATCGAGACGCTCGAAATTGAATGTTGAAGCTCTGAGCCAATACAAACGAACATAACTTTTTACTCGGATGTCTGATTGAGGCTCGTAATATATCGAGACGCTCGAAAATGAATGTTGAAGCTCTGAGCCAATACAAACGACCATAACTTTTTACTCGGATGTCTGATTAAGTCCCGTAATATATCGAGACGCTCGAAATTGAATGTTGAATCTCTGAGCCAACTCAAAGGACAATAACTTTTTACTCGGATGTCTGATTGAGTCCCGTAATATATCGAGACGCTCGAAATTGAATGTTGAATCTCTGAGCCAATACAAATGACCATAACTTTTTACTCGGATGTCTGATTGAGGCTCGTAATATATCGAGACGCTCGAAATTTAATGTTGAAGCTCTGAGCCAATACAAACGACAATAACTTTTTACTCAGATGTCTGATTGAGTCCCGTAATATATCGAGACGCTCGAAATTGAATGTTGAATCTCTGAGCCAACTCAAACGATAATAACTTTTTTCTCGGATGTCTGATTGAGTCCCGTAACATATCGAGACGCTCGAAATTGAAAGTTGAAGCTCTGAGCCAATACAAACGACCATAACTTTTTACTCGGATGTCTGATTGAGTCCCGTAACATATCGAGACGCTCGAAATTGAATGTTGAAGCTCTGAGCCAATACAAACGACCATAACTTTTTACTCGGATGTCTGATTGAGTCCCGTAACATATCGAGACGCTCGAAATTGAATGTTGAAGCTCTGAGCCAATACAAACGACCATAACTTCTTACTCGGATGTCTGATTGAGGCTCGTAATATATCGAGACGCTCGAAATTGAATGTTGAATCTCTGAGCCAACTCAAACGATAATAACTTTTTTCTCGGATGTCTGATTGAGTCCCGTAACATATCGAGACGCTCGAAATTGAAAGTTGAAGCTCTGAGCCAATACAAACGACCATAACTTTTTACTCGGATGTCTGATTGAGTCCCGTAACATATCGAGACGCTCGAAATTGAATGTTGAAGCTCTGAGCCAATACAAACGACCATAACTTTTTACTCGGATGTCTGATTGAGTCCCGTAACATATCGAGACGCTCGAAATTGAATGTTGAAGCTCTGAGCCAATACAAACGACCATAACTTCTTACTCGGATGTCTGATTGAGGCTCGTAATATATCGAGACGCTCGAAATTGAATGTTGAACCTCTGAGCTAATTCAAACGACAATAACTTTTTACTCGGATGTCTGATTGAGTCCCGTAATATATCGAGACGCTCGAAATTGAATGTTGAATCTCTGAGCCAATTCAAACGACAATAACTTTTTACTCGGATGTCTGATTGAGTCCCGTAATATATCGAGACACTCGAAATTGAATGTTTAAGCTCTGAGCCAATTCAAAAGACAATAACTTTTTTCTCGGATGTCTGATTGAGTCCCGTAACAAATCGAGACCCTCGAAATTGAATGTTGAACCTCTGAGCAAATTCAAACGACAATAACTTTTTTGTCGGATGTCTGATTGAGTCCCGTAACATATCGAGACGCTCGAAATTGAATGTTGAAGCACTGAGCCAATTCAAACGACAATAACATTTTTCTCGGATGTCTGATTGAGTCCCATAATATATCGAGATGCTCGAAATTGAATGTGGAATCTCTGAGCCAATTCAACGACAATAACTTTTTACTCGGATGTCTGATTGAGTCCCGTAACATATCGAGACGCTCGAAATTGAATCTTGAACCTCTGAGCAAATTCAAACAACAAAAAATTTTTACTCGGATGTCTTATTGAGTCCCGTAACATATCGAGGCGCTCGAAATTGAATGTTGAACCTCTGAGCCAATTCAAACGACAATAACTTTTTACCCGGATGTCTTATTGAGTCCCGTAACATATCGAGGCGCTCGAAATTGAATGTTGAACCTCTGAGCCAATTCAAACGACAATAACTTTTTACTCGGATGTCTGATTGAGTCCCGTAATATATCGAGACGCTCGAAATTGAATGTTGAATCTCTGAGCCAACTCAAACGATAATAACTTTTTTCTCGGATGTCTGATTAATTCCCGTAACATATGGAGACGCTCGAAATTGAACGTGGAAGCTTTGAGCAAATACAAACGACCATAACTTTTTACTCGGATGTCTAATTGAGGCGCGTAATATATCGAGACGCTCGAAATTGAATGTTGAAGCTCTGAGCCAATAAAAACGACAATCACTTTTTACTCGGATGTCTGATTGAGTCCCGTAACATATCGAGACGCTCGAAATTGAAGGTTGAAGCTCTAAGCCAATTCAAACAACAATTACTTTTTACTCGGATGTCTGATTGAGTCCCGTAATATATCGAGACGCTCGAAATTGAATGTTGAATCTCTGAGCCAACTCAAACGACGATAACTTTTTTCTCGGATGTCTGATTGAGTCCCGTAACATATCGAGACGCTCGAAATTGAATGTTGAAGCTCTGAGCCAATACAAACGACCATAACTTTTAACTCGGATGTCTGATTGAGGCTCGTAATATATCGAGAGGCTCGAAAATGAATGTTGAAGCTCTGAGCCAATACAAACGACCATAACTTTTTACTCGGATGTCTGATTGAGTCCCGTAATATATCGAGACGCTCGAAATTGAATGTTGAATCTCTGAGCCAACTCAAACGACAATAACTTTTTTCTCGGATATCTGATTGAATCCCGTAACATATCGAGACGCACGAAATTGAATGTTGAAGCTCTGAGCCAACTCAAACGACAAGAACTTTTTACTCGGATGTCTGATTGAGGCTCGTAATATATCGAGACGCTCGAAATTTAATCTTGAAGCTCTGAGCCAATTCAAACAACAATTACTTTTTACTCGGATGTCTGATTGAGTCCCGTAATATATCGAGATGCTCGAAATTGAATGTGGAATCTCTGAGCCAATTCAATGACAATAACTTTTTACTTGGATTTCTGATTGAGTCCCGTAACTTATCGAGACGCTCGAAATTGAATGTTGAATCTCTGAGCCAACTGAAACGACAATAACTTTTTTCTCGGATGTTTGATTGAGTCCCGTAACATATGGAGACGCTCGAAATTGAACGTGGAAGCTCTGAGCAAATACAAACGACCATAACTTTTTACTCGGATGTCTGATTGAGGCGCGTAATATATGGAGACGCTCGAAATTGAATGTTGAAGCTCTGAGCCAATAAAAACGACAATCACTTTTACTCGGATGTCTGATTGAGTCCCGTAACATATCGAGAAGCTCGAAATTGAATGTTGAACCTCTGAGCTAATTCAAACGACAATAACTTTTTTCTCGGATGTCTTATTGAGTCCCGTAACATATCGAGACGCTCGAAATTGAATGTTGAAGCTCTGAGCCAATTCAAACGACAATCACTTTTTACTCGGATGTCTGATTGAGTCCCGTAACTTATCGAGACGCTCGAAATTGAATGTTGAATCTCTGAGCCAACTCAAACGACAATAACTTTTTTCTCGGATGTCTGATTGAGTCCCGTAATATATCGAGTCGCTCGAAATTGGATGTTGAAGCTCTGAGCCAATTCAAACGACAATAACTTTTTTCTCGGATGTCTGATTAAGTCCCGTAACATATGGAGACGCTCGAAATTGAACGTGGAAGCTTTGAGCAAATACAAACGACCATAACTTTTTACTCGGATGTCTAATTGAGGCGCGTAATATATCGAGACGCTCGAAATTGAATGTTGAAGCTCTGAGCCAATACAAACGACCATAACTTTTTACTCGGATGTCTGATTGAGTCCCGTAACTTATCGAGACGCTCGAAATTGAATGTTGAATCTCTGAGCCAACTCAAACGACAATAACTTTTTTCTCGGATTTCTGACTGAGTCCCGTAACATATCGAGACGCTCGAAATTGAATGTTGAAGCTCTGAGCCAATACAAACGACCATAACTTTTTACTCGGATGTCTTATTGAGTCCCGTAACATATCGAGACGCTCGAAATTGAATGTTGAACCTCTGAGCAAATTCAAATGACAATAACTTTTTTCTCGGATGTCTGATTGAGTCCCGTAACATATCGAGACGCTCGAAATTGAATGTTGAAGCTCTGAGCCAATACAAACGACCATAACGTTTTACTCGGATGTCTGATTGAGTCCCGTAACATATCGAGATGCTCGAAATTGAATGTTGAAGCTCTGAGCCAATTCAAACGACCATAACTTTTTACTGGGATGTCTGATTGAGTCCCGTAATATATCGAGACGCACAAAATTGAATGTTGAAGCTCTCAGCCAATACAAACGACCATAACTTTTTACTCGGATGTCTGATTGAGTCCCGTAACATATCGAGACGCTCGAAATTGAATGTTGAACCTCTGAGCCAATACAAACGACCATAACTTTTTTCTCGGATGTCTGATTGAGTCCCGTAATATATCGCGACGCTCGAAATTGAATGTTGAATCTCTGAGCCAACTCAAACGACAAGAACTTTTTACTCGGATGTCTGATTGAGTCCCGTAACTTATCGAGACGCTCGAAATTTAATGTTGAAGCTCTGGGCCAATTCAAACGACAATAACTTTTTACTCGGATGTCTGATTGAGTCCCGTAACATATTGAGACGCTCGAAATTGAATCTTGAACCTCTGAGCCAATACAAACGACCATAACTTTTTACTCGGATGTCTGATTGAGGCTCGTAATATATCGAGACGCTCGAAAATGAATGTTGAAGCTCTGAGCTAGTACAAACGACCATAAACTTTTTACTCGGATGTCTGATTGAGTCCCGTAATATATCGAGACGCTCGAAATTGAATGTTGAATCTCTGAGCCAACTCAAACGACAATAACTTTTTACTCGGATGTCTGATTGAGTCTCGTAACATATCGAGACGCTCGAAATTGAATGTTGAACTCTGAGCAAATCAAATGACAATAAACTTTTTTCTCGGATGTCTGATTGAGTCCCGTAACATATCGAGACGCTCGAAATTGAATGTTGAACCTCTAGCCATTTCAAACGACAATAACTTTTTACTCGGATGTCTGATTGAGTCCCGTAACATATCTAGACGCTCGAAATTGAATGTTGAAGCTCTGAAGCCAATACAAATGACCATAACTTTTTACTCGGATAGACTGATTGAGTCGCGTAATATATCGAGACGCTCAAATTGAATGTTGAAGCTCTGAGCCAATAAAACGACAATAACTTTTTACTCGGATGTCTGATTGAGTCCCGTAACTATATCGAGACGCTCGAAATTGAATGTTGAATCTCTGAGCCAACTCAAACGACAATAATTTTTTTCTCGGATGTTGATGAGTCCCGTAACATATCGAGACGCTCGAAATTGAATGTTGAAGCTCTGAGCCAATACAAACGACATTAACTTTTTACTCGGATGTCTGATTGAGTCCCGTAACATATCGAGACGCTCGAAATTGAATGTTGAACCTCTGGAGCAAATTAAACGACAATAACTTTTTCTCGGATGTCTGATTGAGTCCCGTAACATATCGAGACGCTCGAAATTGAATGTTGAAGCTCTGAGCCAATCAAACGACCATAACTTTTTTCTCGGATGTCTGATTGAGTCCCGTAACATATCGAGACGCTCGAAATTGAATGTTGAAGCTCTGAGCCAATTCAAACGACCATAACTTTTTACTCGGATGTCTGATTGAGTCCGTAATATATCGAGCGCTCAAATTGAATGTTGAAGCTCTCAGCCAATACAAACGACATAACTTTTTACTCGGATGTCTGATTGAGTCCGTAACATATCGAGACGCTCGAAATTGAATGTTGAACTCTGAGCAATTCAAACGACCATAACTTTTTCTCGGATGTCTGATTGAGTCCCGTAAATATATCGAGACGCTCGAAATTTGAATGTTGAATCTCTGAGCCAATCAAACGACAAAACTTTTTACTCGGATGTCTGATTGAGTCCCGTAACATATCGAGACGCTCGAAATTGAATGTTGAAGCTCTGGCAATTCAAACGACAATAAACTTTTTCTCGGATGTCTGATTGAGTCCGTAACATATTGAGACGCTCGAAATTGAATGTTGAACCTCTGAGCCAATTCAAACGACCATAACTTTTTACTCGGATGTCTGATTGAGTCCGTAATATATCGAGACGCTCGAAATTGAATGTTGAAGCTCTGAGCTCAATTCAAACGACAATAACTTTTTACTCGGATGTCTGATTGAGTCCCGTAATATATCGAGACGCTTGAATTGAATGTTGAATCTCTGACCAACTCAAACGACAATAACTTTTTACTCGGATGTCTGATTGAGTCCCGTAACATATCGAGACGCTCGAAATTGAATGTTGAACCTCTGAGCAATTCAAACGACAATAACTTTTTTCTCGGATGTCTGATTGAGTCCCGTAAATATCGAGACGCTTCGAAATTGAATGTTGAACCTCTAGCCAATTCAAACGACATAACTTTTTACTCGGATGTCTGATTGAGTCCCGTAACATATCGAGACGCTCGAAATTGAATGTTGAAGCTCTGAGCCATACAAAGACCATAATTTTCGGAAACTGATTGGCCGTAATATACGAGACCTCAAAATTGAATGTTGAAGCTCTGAGCAATAAAAACGAAATAACTTTTTACTCGGATGTCTGATTGAGTCCCGTAACATATCGAGACGCTCGAAATTGAATGTTGAAGCCTGAGCCAATACAAAGACATAACTTTTACTCGGATGTCTGATTGAGTCCCGTAACATATCGGACGCTCGAAATTGAATGTTGAAGCTCTGAGCCAATTCAAACAACCATAACTTTTTACTCGGATGTCTGATTGAGTCCCGTAATATATCGAGACGCTCGAAATTGAATGTTGAAGCTCTGAGCCAATTCAAACGACCAATAACTTTTTACTCGGATGTCTGATTGAGTCCCGTAACATATCGAGACGCTCGAAATTGAATGTTGAACCTCTGAGCAATCAAACGACCATAACTTTTTACTCGGATGTCTGATTGAGTCCCGTAATATATCGAGACGCTCGAAATTGAATGTTGAATCTCTGAGCCAATTCAAACGACAATAACTTTTTACTCGATGTCTGATTGAGTCCGTAACTATATCGAGACGCTCGAAATTAATGTTGAAGCTCTGAGCCAATTCAAACGACAATAACTTTTTACTCGGATGTCTGATTGAGGCCCGTAAATATCGAGACGCTCGAAATGAATGTTGAAGCTCTGAGCAATTACAAACGACCATAACTTTTTACTCGGATGTCTGATTGAGTCCCGTAATATATCGAGACGCTCGAAATTGAATTGTTGAATCTTCTGGAGTCTAATCTAAAACGACATAAGTTTACAACGTTTTTTCTCGGATGTCTGATTGAGTCCCGTAACATATCGAGACGCTCGAAATTGAATGTTGAACCTCTGAGCTAATTCAAACGACAATAACTTTTTTCTCGGATGTCTGATTGAGTCCCGTAACATATCGAGACGCTCGAAATTGAATGTTGAACCTCTGAGCAATTCAAACGACAATAACTTTTTACTCGGATGTCTGATTGAGTCCCGTAACATATCGAGACGCTCGAAATTGAATGTTGAATCTCTGAGCCAACTCAAACGACAATAACTTTTTCTCGGATGTCTGATTGAGTCCCGTAAAATATCGAGACGCTCGAAATTGAATGTTGAAGCTCTGAGCAATACAAACGACCATAACTTTTTACTCGGATGTCTGATTGAGTCCCGTAATATATCGAGACGCTCGAAATTGAATGTTGAAGCTCTGAGCCAATACAAACGACCATAACTTTTTACTCGGATGTCTGATTGAGTCCCGTAACATATCGAGACGCTCGAAATTGAATGTTGAATCTCTGAGCCAATCAAACGACAATAACTTTTTACTCGGATGTCTGATTGAGTCCCGTAACATATCGAGACGCTCGAAATTGAATGTTGAAGCTCTGAGCCAATACAAACGACCATAACTTTTTACTCGGATGTCTGATTGAGTCCCGTAACATATCGAGACGCTCGAAATTGAATGTTGAACCTCTGAGCCAATTCAAACGACAATAACTTTTTTCTCGGATGTCTGATTGAGTCCCGTAACATATCGAGACGCTCGAAATTGAATGTTGAAGCTCTGAGCCAATACAAACGACCATAACTTTTTACTCGGATGTCTGATTGAGTCCCGTAATATATCGAGACGCTCGAAATTGAATGTTGAAGCTCTGAGCCAATTCAAACGACCATAACTTTTTACTCGGATGTCTGATTGAGTCCCGTAATATATCGAGACGCTCGAAATTGAATGTTGAATCTCTGAGCCAACTTAAACGACAATAACTTTTTACTCGGATGTCTGATTGAGTCCCGTAACATATCGAGACGCTCGAAATTGAATGTTGAAGCTCTGAGCCAATACAAACGACCATAACTTTTTACTCGGATGTCTGATTGAGTCCCGTAACATATCGAGACGCTCGAAATTGAATGTTGAACCTCTGAGCCAATTCAAACGACAATAACTTTTTACTCGGATGTCTGATTGAGTCCCGTAACATATCGAGACGCTCGAAATTGAATGTTGAAGCTCTGAGCCAATAAAAAAAACCATAACTTTTTACTCGGATGTCAGATTGAGTCCCGTAACATATCGAGACGCTCGAAATTGAATGTTGAATCTCTGAGCCAACTCAAACGACAATAACTTTTTACTCGGATGTCTGATTGAGTCCCGTAACATATCGAGACGCTCGAAATTGAATGTTGAAGCTCTGAGCCAATACAAACGACCATAACCTTTTACTCGGATGTCTGATTGAGTCCCGTAATATATCGAGACGCTCGAAATTGAATGTTGAAGCTCTGAGCCAATACAAACGACCATAACTTTTTACTCGGATGTCTGATTGAGTCCCGTAATATATCGAGACGCTCGAAATTGAATGTTGAATCTCTGAGCCAATCAAACGACAATAACTTTTTACTCGGATGTCTGATTGAGTCCCGTAATATATCGAGACGCTCGAAATTGAATGTTGAAGCTCTGAGCCAATCAAACGACAATAACTTTTTACTCGGATGTCTGATTGAGTCCCGTAACATATCGAGACGCTCAAAATTGAATGTTGAAGCTCTGAGCCAATTCAAACGACAATAACTTTTTTCTCGGATGTCTGATTGAGTCCCGTAATATATCGAGACGCTCGAAATTGAATGTTGAACTCTGAGCCAATCAAACGACCATAACTTTTTACTCGGATGTCTGATTGAGTCCCGTAATATATCGAGACGCTCGAAATTGAATGTTGAATCTCTGAGCCAATTCAAACGACAATAACTTTTTACTCGGATGTCTGATTGAGTCCCGTAACATATCGAGACGCTCGAAATTGAATGTTGAAGCTCTGAGCCAATTCAAACAACAATAACGTTTTACTCGGATGTCTGATTGAGTCCCGTAGCATATCGAGACGCTCGAAATTGAATGTTGAAGCTCTGAGCCAATTCAAACGACAATAACATTTTTACTCGGATGTCTGATTGAGTCCCGTAATATATCGAGACGCTCGAAATTGAATGTTGAAGCTCTGAGCCAATACAAACGACCATAACTTTTTACTCGGATGTCTGATTGAGTCCCGTAATATATCGAGACGCTCGAAATTGAATGTTGAAGCTCTCAGCCAATACAAACGACCATAACTTTTTACTCGGATGTCTGATTGAGTCCCGTAACATATCGAGACGCTCGAAATTGAATGTTGAAGCTCTGAGCCAATACAAACGACCATAACTTTTTACTCGGATGTCTGATTGAGTCCCGTAACATATCGAGACGCTCGAAATTGAATGTTGAAGCTCTGAGCCAAT
>NW_021144100.1:0-5661 GCF_004193775.1 Glycine soja
TGTAATATATCGAGACGCTCGAAATTGAAAACGGAAGCTCTAAGAAAAGTCAAACGACAATAACTTTTAACTCGGATGTCCGATTGAGCCCTATAATATATCGAGACGCTCGAAATTGAAAACGGAAGCTCTAAGAAAAGTCAAACGACAATAACTTTTAACTCGGATGTCCGATTGAGCCCTATAATATATCGAGACGCTCGAAATGAAAAGGAAGCTCTAAGAAAAGTCAAACGACAATAGCTTTTGACTCCGATGTCTGATTGTCTCCCGTAGGATATCCAGACGCTCGTAATTGAAAATGGAAGCTCTGAGGAAAGTCAAACGAAAATAACTTTTAACTCGGATGTCCTATTGAGCCCTGTAATATATCGAGACTCTCGAAATTGAAAACGGAAGCTCTAAGAAATGTCAAACGACAATGACTTTTGACTCGGATGTCCGATTAAGCCCTATAATATATCGAGACGCTCGAAATTGAAAACGGAAGCTCTAAGAAAAGTCAAACGACAATAACTTTTGGCTCGGATGTCCGATTGTGTCCCGTAGGATATCGAGACGCTCGTAATTGAAAACGGAAGCTCTGAGAAAAATATAACGACAATAACTTTTAACTCGGATGTCTGATCGAGCCCTGTAATATATCAAGACGCTCGAAATTGAAAACGGAAGCTCTAAGAAATGTCAAACAACAATAACTTTTAACTCGGATGTCCGATTGAGCCCTGTAATATATCGAGACGCTCGAAATTGAAAACGGAAGCTCTAAGAAAAGTCAAACGACAATGACTTTTGACTCGGATGTCCGATTAAGCCCTATAATATATCGAGACGCTCGAAATTGAAAACGTAAGCTCTAAGAAAAGTCAAACAACAATAACTTTTGACTCGGATGTCCGATTGTCGCCCGTAGGATATCGAGACGCTCGTAATTTAAAACGGAAGCTCTGAGAAAAATCAAACGAGAATAACTTTTAACTCGGATGTCCTATTGAGCCCTGTAATATATCAAGACGCTCGAAAATGAAAACTGAAGCTCTAAGCAAATTCAAACGACAATAACTTTTGACTCGGATGTCCGATTGTGTCCCGTAGGATATCGAGACGCTTGTAATTCAAAACAGAAGCTCGGAGAAAAATCAAACGACAATAACTTTTAACTCGGATGTCTGATCGAGCCCTGTAATATATCGAGACGCTCGAAATTGAAAACGGAAACTCTAAGAAAAGTCAAACGACAATAACTTTTAACTCGGATGTCCGATTGAGCCGTATAATATATCGAGACGCTCGAAATTGAAAACGGAAGCTCTAAGAAAAGTCAAACGAAAATAACTTTTAACTCGGATGTCCTATTGAGCCCTGTAATATATCGATACTCTCGAAATTGAAAACGGAAGCTCTAAGAAAAGTCAAACGACAATGACTTTTGACTCGGATGTCCGATTAATCCCTATAATATATCGAGACGCTCGAAATTGAAAACGGAAGCTCTAAGAAAAGTCAAACGACAATAACTTTTGACTCGGATGTCTGATTGTGTCCTGTAGGATATCGAGATGCTCGTAATTGAAAACGGAAGCTCTGAGAAAAATCTAACGACAATATCTTTTAACTCGGATGTCCGATTAAGCCCTATAATATATCGAGACGCTTGAAATTGAAAACGGAAGCTCTAAGAAAAGTTAAACGAAAATAACTTTTGACTCGGATGTCCGATTGTGTCCCGTAGGATATCGAGACGCTCGTAATTTAAAACGGAAGCTCTGAGAAAAATCTAACAACAATAACTTTTAACTCGGATGTCTGATCGAGCCCTCTAATATATCAAGACGCTCGAAAATGAAAACTGAAGCTCTAAGCAAATTCAAACGACAATAACTTTTGACTCGGATGTCCGATTGTGTCCCGTAGGATATCGAGACGCTCGTAATTCAAAACAGAAGCTCGGAGAAAAATCAAACGACAATAACTTTTAACTCGGATGTCTGATCGAGCCCTGTAATATATCGAGACGCTCGAAATTGAAAACGGAAACTCTAAGAAAAGTCAAACGACAATGACTTTTAACTCGGATGTCCGATTGAGCCGTATAATATATCGAGACGCTCGAAATTGAAAACGGAAGCTCTAAGAAAAGTCAAACGAAAATAACTTTTAACTCGGATGTCCTATTGAGCCCTGTAATATATCGAGACTCTCGAAATTGAAAACGGAAGCTCTAAGAAAAGTCAAACGACAATGACTTTTGACTCGGATGTCCGATTAAGCCCTATAATATATCGAGACGCTCGAAATTGAAAACGGAAGCTCTAAGAAAAGTCAAACGACAATAACTTTTGACTCGGATGTCCGATTGTGTCCTGTAGGATATCGAGATGCTCGTAATTGAAAACGAAAGCTCTGAGAAAAATCTAACGACAATATCTTTTAACTCGGATGTCCGATTAAGCCCTATAATATATCGAGACGCTTGAAATTGAAAACGGAAGCTCTAAGAAAAGTTAAACGAAAATAACTTTTGACTCGGATGTCCGATTGTGTCCCGTAGGATATCGAGACGCTCGTAATTTAAAACGGAAGCTCTGAGAAAAATCTAACAACAATAACTTTTAACTCGGATGTCTGATCGAGCCCTCTAATATATCAAGACGCTCGAAAATAAAAACTGAAGCTCTAAGCAAATTCAAACGACAATAACTTTTGACTCGGATGTCCGATTGTGTCCCGTAGGATATCGAGACGCTCGTAATTCAAAACAGAAGCTCGGAGAAAAATCAAACGACAATAACTTTTAACTCGGATGTCTGATCGAGCCCTGTAATATATCGAGACGCTCGAAATTGAAAACGGAAACTCTAAGAAAAGTCAAACGACAATGACTTTTAACTCGGATGTCCGATTGAGCCGTAATATATCGAGACCTCGAAATTGAAAACGGAAGCTCTAAGAAAAGTCAAACGAAAATAACTTTTAACTCGGATGTCCGATTGAGCCCTGTAATATATCGAGACGCTCGAAATTGAAAACGGAAGCTCTAAGAAAGTCAAACGACAATAACTTTTAACTCGGATGTCCGATTAGCCTATAATATATCGAGACGCTCGAAATTGAAAACGGAAGCTCTAAGAAAAGTCAAACGACAATAACTTTTGACTCGGATGTCCGATGTGTCCTGTAGGATATCGAGATGCTCGTAATTGAAAACGAAAGCTCTGAGAAAAATCTAACGACAATATCTTTTAACTCGGATGTCCGATTAAGCCCTATAATATATCGAGACGCTTGAAATTGAAAACGGAAGCTCTAAGAAAAGTTAAACGAAAATAACTTTTGACTCGGATGTATTGTCCCTAGATTGAAGCTCGTAATTAAACGAATCTAAAAAATTAAAAATAATTTAATGATTCATCGAGTCAATATCAGACGCTCGAAAATAAAAACTGAAGCTCTAAGCAAATCAAACGACAATAACTTTTGACTCGGATGTCCGATTGTGTCCCGTAGGATATCGAGACGCTCGTAATTCAAAACAGAAGCTCGGAGAAAAATCAAACGACAATAACTTTTAACTCGGATGTCTGATCGAGCCCTGTAATATATCGAGACGCTCGAAATTGAAAACGGAAACTCTAAGAAAAGTCAAACAACAATAACTTTTAACTCGGATGTCCGATTGAGCCGTATAATATATCGAGACGCTTGAAATTGAAAACGGAAGCTCTAAGAAAAGTCAAACGAAAATAACTTTTAACTCGGATGTCCGATTGAGTCTCGTAATATATCGAGACGCTCGTAATTTAAAATTGAAGCTCTGAGCAAATTCAAATGACAATAACTTTTGACTCGGATATCCGATTGAGTCCCGTAATATATCGAGACGCTCGTAATTTAAAACAGAAGCTCTGAGAAAAATCTAACAACAATAACTTTTAACTCGGATGTCTGATCGAGCCCTGTAATATATCAAGACGCTCGAAAATGAAAACTAAAGCTCTAAGCAAATTCAAATGACAATAACTTTTGACTAGGATTTCCGATTGTGTCTCGTAGGATATCGAGACGCTCGTAATTGAAAACAGAAGCTCTGGGTAAATTCGAACGACAATAAATTTTCACTCGGATGTCCGATTGAGTCCCGTAGGATATCGAGACGCTCATAATTGATAACGGAAGCTCTGAGAAAAATCAAACGACAATAACTTTTAACTCGGATGTCCGATTGAGCCCTGTAATATATCGAGACGCTCGAAATTGAAAACGGAAGCTCTAAGAAAAGTCAAACGACAATAACTTTTGACTCGGATGTCCGATTGTGTCCCGTAGGATATCGAGACGCTCGTAATTTAAAACGGAAGCTCTGAGTAAATTCAAACGACAATAACTTTTCACTCGGATGTCCGATTGAGTCCCGTAGGATATCGAGACTCTCGTAATTGAAAACGAAAGCTTAGAGAAAAATCAAACGACAATAACTTTTAACTCGGATGTTCGATTGAGCCCTGTAATATATCGAGACGCTCAAAATTGAAAACGGAAGCTCTAAGAATAGTCAAACGACAATAACTTTTAACTCGGATGTCTGATTGAGCCGTATAATATATCGAGACGCTCGAAATTGAAAACGGAAGCTCTAAGAAAAGTCAAACGACAATAACTTTTGACTCGGTTGTCCGATTGTGTCCCGTAGGATATCGAGACGCTCGTAATTGAAAACGGAAGCTCTGAGAAAAATCTAACGCCAATAACTTTTAACTCGGATGTCCGATTGAGCCCTGTAATATATCGAGACGCTCGAAATTGAAAACAGAAGCTCTAAGAAAAGTCAAACGACAATAACTTTTAACTCGGATGTCCGATTGAGCCCTATAACATATCGAGATGCCTGAAATTGAAAACGGAAGCTCTAAGAAAAGTCAAACGACAATAACTTTTGACTCGGATGTCCGATTGTGTCCCGTAAGATATCGAGACGCTCGTAATTGAAAACGGAAGCTCTCAGAAAAATCTAACGACAATAACTTTTAACTCGGATGTCTGATCGAGCCCTGTAATATATCAAGACGCTCGAAATTGAAAACGGAAGCTCTAAGAAAAGTCAAACGACAATAACTTTTAACTCGGATGTCCTATTGAGCCCTGTAATATATCGAGACTCTCGAAATTGAAAACGGAAGCTCTTAGAAAAGTCAAACGACAATAGCTTTTATCTCGGATGTCCGATTGAGCCCTATAACTTATCGAGACGCTCGAAATTGAAAATGGAAGCTCTAAGAAAAGTCAAACGAAAATAACTTTTGACTCGGATGTCCGATTGTCTCCCGTAGGATATCGAGACGCTCGTAATTTAAAACGGAAGCTCTGAGAAAAATCAAACGAGAATAACTTTTAACTCGGATGTCCGATTGAGCCCTGTAATATATCGAAACGCTCGAAATTGAAAACGGAAGCTATAAGAAAAGTCAAACGACAATAACTTTTAACTCGGATGTCCGATTGGAGTCCTGTAATATATCGAGACGCTAGAAATTGATAAAACGGAAGCTCTAAGAAAAGTCAAACGACAATAACTTTTAACTCGGATGTCCGATTGAGCCCTATAATATATCGAGACGCTCGAAATTGAAAACGGAAGCTCTAAGAAAAGTCAAACGACAATAG
>NW_021144101.1:0-29796 GCF_004193775.1 Glycine soja
TTTTAACTCGGATGTCCGATTAAGCCCTATAATATATCGAGACGCTTGAAATTGGAAAACGGAAGCCTAAGAAAAGTAAAACGAAATAACTTTTGACTCGGATGTCCGATTGTGTCCGTAGGATATCGAGACGCTCGTAATTAAAACGGAAGCTCTGAGAAAAATCTAACGACAATAACTTTTAACTCGGATGTCTGATCGAGCACTGTAATATATCAAGACGCTCGAAATTGAAAACGGAAGCTCTAAGAAATGTCAAACGACAATAACTTTTAACTCGGATGTCCGATTGAGCCCTGTAATTTATCGAGGCGCTCGAAATTGAAAACGGAAGCTCTAAGAAAAGTCAAACGACAATAACTTTTGACTCGGATGTCCGATTGTGTTCCGTAGGATATCGAGACGCTCGGAATTGAAAACGGAAGCTCTGAGAAAATATAACGACAATATCTTTTAACTCGGATGTCCGATTGAGCACTGTAATATATCGAGACGCTCGAAATTGAAAACGGAAGCTCTAAGAAAAGTCAAACGACAATAACTTTTAACTCGGATGTCCGATTAAGCCCTATAATATATCGAGACGCTCGAAATTGAAAACGGAAGCTCTAAGAAAAGTCAAACGACAATGACTTTTGACTCGGATG
Source organism: Glycine soja (assembly GCF_004193775.1). Lineage (NCBI taxonomy): Eukaryota > Viridiplantae > Streptophyta > Magnoliopsida > Fabales > Fabaceae > Glycine > Glycine soja. The sequence continues at coordinate 648 of NW_021144101.1, forward strand.
TCCGATTAAGCCCTATAATATATCGAGACGCTCGAAATTGAAAACGGAAGCTCTAAGAAAAGTCAAACGACAATAACTTTTGACTCGGATGTCCGATTGTGTCCTGTAGGATATCGAGACGCTCGTAATTGAAAACGGAAGCTCTGAGAAAAATCTAACGACAATAACTTTTAACTCGGATGTCTGATCGAGCCCTGTAATATATCAAGACGCTCGAAATTGAAAACCGAAGCTCTAAGAAATGTCAAACGACAATAACTTTTAACTCGGATGTCCGATTGAGCCCTGTAATATATCGAGACGCTCGAAATTGATAACGGAAGCTCTAAGAAAAGTCAAACGACAATAACTTTTGACTCGGACGTCTGATTAAACCCTATAATATATCGAGACGCTCGAAATTGAAAACGGAAGCTCTAAGAAAAGTCAAACGACAATAACTTTTGACTCGGATGTCCGATTGTGTCCCGTAGGATATCGAGACCCTCATAATTGAAAACGGAAGCTCTAAGAAAAATCTAACGATAATATCTTTTAACTCGGATGTCCGATGAAGCCCTATAATATATCGAGACGCTTGAAATTGAAATCGGAAGCTCTAAGAAAAGTCAAACGAAAATAACTTTTGACTCGGATGTCCGATTGTGTCCCGTAGGATATCGAGACGCTCGTAATTTAAAACGGAAGCTCTGAGAAAAATCTAACGATAATAACTTTTAACTCAGATGTCCGATTGAGCCCTGTGATATATCGAGACGCTCGAAATTGAAAACGGAAGCTCTAAGAAAAGTCAAACGACAATAACTTTTGACTCGGATGTCCGATTGTGTCCCGTAGGATATCGAGACGCTCGTAATTTAAAACGGAAGCTCTGAGAAAAATGAAACGACAATAACTTTTAACTCGGATGTCCGATTGAGCCCTGTAATATATCGAGACGCTCGAAATTGAAAACGGAAGCTCTAAGAAAAGCCAAACGACAATAACTTTTAACTCGGATGTCCGATTGAGCCCTATAATATATCGAGACGCTCGAAATTGAAAACGGAATCTCTAAGAAAAGTCAAACGACAATAACTTTTAACTCGGATGTCCGATTGAGCCCTATAAAATATCGAGATGCTCGAAATCGAAAAAGGAAGCTCTAAGAAAAGTCAAACGACAATAGCTTTTGACTCGGATGTCTGATTGTCTCCCGTAGGATATCGAGACGCTCGTAATTGAAAATGGAAGCTCTGAGGAAAATCTAACGACAATAACTTTTAACTCGGATGTCTGATCGAGCCGTGTAATATATCAAGACGCTCGAAATCGAAAACGGAAGCTCTAAGAAAAGTCAAACGACAATAACTTTTAACTCGGATGTCTGATCGAGCCCTGTAGTATATCAAGACGCTCGAAATTGAAAACGGAAGCTCTGAGAAATGTCAAACGACAATAACTTTTAACTCTGATGTCCGATTGAGCCCTGTAATATATCGAGACGCTCGAAATTGAAAACGGAAGCTCTAAGAAAAGTCAAACGACAATAACTTTTGACTCGGACGTCCGATTAAGTCCTATAATATATCGCGACGCTCGAAATTGAAAACGGAAGCTCTAAGAAAAGTCAAACGACAATAACTTTTGACTCGGATGTCCTATTGTGTCCCGTATGATATCGACACCATCATAATTGAAAACGGAAGCTCTGAGAAAAATCTAACGACAATATCTTTTAACTCGGATGTCCGATTAAGCCCTATAATATATCGAGACGCTTGAAATTGAAAACGGAAGCTCTAAGAAAAGTCAAACGAAAATAACTTTTGACTCGGATGTCCGATTGTGTCCCGTAGGATATCGAGACGCTCGTAATTTAAAACGGAAGCTCTGAGAAAAATCTAACGACAATAACTTTTAACTCGGATGTCTGATCGAGCACTGTAATATATCAAGACGCTCGAAATTGAAAACGGAAGCTCTAAGAAATGTCAAACGACAATAACTTTTAACTCGGATGTCCGATTGAGCCCTGTAATTTATCGAGGCGCTCGAAATTGAAAACGGAAGCTCTAAGAAAAGTCAAACGACAATAACTTTTGACTCGGATGTCCGATTGTGTTCCGTAGGATATCGAGACGCTCGGAATTGAAAACGGAAGCTCTGAGAAAAATATAACGACAATATCTTTTAACTCGGATGTCCGATTGAGCACTGTAATATATCGAGACGCTCGAAATTGAAAACGGAAGCTCTAAGAAAAGTCAAACGACAATAACTTTTAACTCGGATGTCCGATTAAGCCCTATAATATATCGAGACGCTCGAAATTGAAAACGGAAGCTCTAAGAAAAGTCAAACGACAATGACTTTTGACTCGGATGTCCGATTAAGCCCTATAATATATCGAGACGCTCGAAATTGAAAACGGAAGCTCTAAGAAAAGTCAAACGACAATAACTTTTGACTCGGATGTCCGATTGTGTCCTGTAGGATATCGAGACGCTCGTAATTGAAAACGGAAGCTCTGAGAAAAATCTAACGACAATAACTTTTAACTCGGATGTCTGATCGAGCCCTGTAATATATCAAGACGCTCGAAATTGAAAACCGAAGCTCTAAGAAATGTCAAACGACAATAACTTTTAACTCGGATGTCCGATTGAGCCCTGTAATATATCGAGACGCTCGAAATTGATAACGGAAGCTCTAAGAAAAGTCAAACGACAATAACTTTTGACTCGGACGTCTGATTAAACCCTATAATATATCGAGACGCTCGAAATTGAAAACGGAAGCTCTAAGAAAAGTCAAACGACAATAACTTTTGACTCGGATGTCCGATTGTGTCCCGTAGGATATCGAGACCCTCATAATTGAAAACGGAAGCTCTAAGAAAAATCTAACGATAATATCTTTTAACTCGGATGTCCGATGAAGCCCTATAATATATCGAGACGCTTGAAATTGAAATCGGAAGCTCTAAGAAAAGTCAAACGAAAATAACTTTTGACTCGGATGTCCGATTGTGTCCCGTAGGATATCGAGACGCTCGTAATTTAAAACGGAAGCTCTGAGAAAAATCTAACGATAATAACTTTTAACTCAGATGTCCGATTGAGCCCTGTGATATATCGAGACGCTCGAAATTGAAAACGGAAGCTCTAAGAAAAGTCAAACGACAATAACTTTTGACTCGGATGTCCGATTGTGTCCCGTAGGATATCGAGACGCTCGTAATTTAAAACGGAAGCTCTGAGAAAAATGAAACGACAATAACTTTTAACTCGGATGTCCGATTGAGCCCTGTAATATATCGAGACGCTCGAAATTGAAAACGGAAGCTCTAAGAAAAGCCAAACGACAATAACTTTTAACTCGGATGTCCGATTGAGCCCTATAATATATCGAGACGCTCGAAATTGAAAACGGAATCTCTAAGAAAAGTCAAACGACAATAACTTTTAACTCGGATGTCCGATTGAGCCCTATAATATATCGAGATGCTCGAAATCGAAAAAGGAAGCTCTAAGAAAAGTCAAACGACAATAGCTTTTGACTCGGATGTCTGATTGTCTCCCGTAGGATATCGAGACGCTCGTAATTGAAAATGGAAGCTCTGAGGAAAATCTAACGACAATAACTTTTAACTCGGATGTCTGATCGAGCCGTGTAATATATCAAGACGCTCGAAATCGAAAACGGAAGCTCTAAGAAAAGTCAAACGACAATAACTTTTAACTCGGATGTCTGATCGAGCCCTGTAGTATATCAAGACGCTCGAAATTGGAAACGGAAGCTCTGAGAAATGTCAAACGACAATAACTTTTAACTCTGATGTCCGATTGAGCCCTGTAATATATCGAGACGCTCGAAATTGAAAACGGAAGCTCTAAGAAAAGTCAAACGACAATAACTTTTGACTCGGACGTCCGATTAAGCCCTATAATATATCGAGACGCTCGAAATTGAAAACGGAAGCTCTAAGAAAAGTCAAACGACAATGACTTTTGACTCGGATGTCCGATTAAGCCCTATAATATATCGAGACGCTCGAAATTGAAAACGGAAGCTCTAAGAAAAGTCAAACGACAATAACTTTTGACTCGGATGTCCGATTGTGTCCTGTAGGATATCGAGACGCTCGTAATTGAAAACGGAAACTCTGAGAAAAATCTAACGACAATAACTTTTAACTCGGATGTCTGATCGAGCCCTGTAATATATCAGACGCTCGAAATTGAAAACGGAAGCTCTAAGAAAAGTCAAACGACAATAACTTTTGACTCGGACGTCTGATTAAGCCCTATAATATATCGAGACGCTCGAAATTGAAAACGGAAGCTCTAAGAAAAGTCAAACGACAATAACTTTTGACTCGGATGTCCGATTGTGTCCTGTAGGATATCGAGACCCTCATAATTGAAAACGGAAGCTCTAAGAAAAATCTAACGATAATATCTTTTAACTCGGATGTCCGATTAAGCCCTATAATATATCGAGACGCTTGAAATTGAAATCGGAAGCTCTAAGAAAAGTCAAACGAAAATAACTTTTGACTCGGATGTCCGATTGTGTCCGTAGGATATCGTGACGCTCGTAATTGAAAATGGAAGCTCTGAGGAAAATCTAACGACAATAACTTTTAACTCGGATGTCTGATCGAGCCGTGTAATATATCAAGACGCTCGAAATCGAAAACGGAAGCTCTAAGAAAAGTCAAACGACAATAACTTTTAACTCGGATGTCTGATCGAGCCCTGTAGTATATCAAGACGCTCGAAATTGAAAACGGAAGCTCTGAGAAATGTCAAACGACAATAACTTTTAACTCTGATGTCCGATTGAGCCCTGTAATATATCGAGACGCTCGAAATTGAAAACGGAAGCTCTAAGAAAAGTCAAACGACAATAACTTTTGACTCGGACGTCCGATTTAGCCCTATAATATATCGAGACGCTCGAAATTGAAAACGGAAGCTCTAAGAAAAGTCAAACGACAATGACTTTTGACTCGGATGTCCGATTAAGCCCTATAATATATCGAGACGCTCGTAATTTAAAACGGAAGCTCTGAGAAAAATCAAACGACAATAACTTTTAACTCGGATGTCCGATTGAGCCCTGTAATATATCGAGACGCTCGAAATTGAAAACGGAAGCTCTAAGAAAAGCCAAACGACAATAACTTTTAACTCGGATGTCCGATTGAGCCCTATAATATATCGAGACGCTCGAAATTGAAAACGGAATCTCTAAGAAAAGTCAAACGACAATAACTTTTAACTCGGATGTCCGATTGAGCCCTATAATATATCGAGATGCTCGAAATCGAAAAAGGAAGCTCTAAGAAAAGTCAAACGACAATAGCTTTTGACTCGGATGTCTGATTGTCTCCCGTAGGATATCGAGACGCTCGTAATTGAAAATGGAAGCTCTGAGGAAAATCTAACAACAATAACTTTTAACTCGGATGTCTGATCGAGCCGTGTAATATATCAAGACGCTCGAAATCGAAAACGGAAGCTCTAAGAAAAGTCAAACGACAATAACTTTTAACTCGGATGTCTGATCGAGCCCTGTAGTATATCAAGACGCTCGAAATTGAAAACGGAAGCTCTGAGAAATGTCAAACGACAATAACTTTTAACTCTGATGTCCGATTGAGCCCTGTAATATATCGAGACGCTCGAAATTAAAAACGGAAGCTCTAAGAAAAGTCAAACGACAATAACTTTTGACTCGGACGTCTGATTAAGCCCTATAATATATCGAGATGCTCGAAATTGAAAACGGAAGCTCTAAGAAAAGTCAAACGACAATAACTTTTGACTCGGATGTCCGATTGTGTCCCGTAGGATATCGAGACCCTCATAATTGAAAACGGAAGCTCTAAGAAAAATCAAACGATAATATCTTTTAACTCGGATGTCCGATTAAGACCTATAATATATCGAGACGCTTGAAATTGAAATCGGAAGCTCTAAGAAAAGTCAAACGAAAATAACTTTTGACTCGGATGTCCGATTGTGTCCCGTAGGATATCGAGACGCTCGTAATTTAAAACGGAAGCTCTGAGAAAAATCGAACGACAATAACTTTTAACTCGGATGTTCGATTGAGCCCTATAATATATCGAGACGCTCGAAATTGAAAACGGAAGCTCTAAGAAAAGTCAAACGACAATGACTTTTGACTCGGATGTCCGATTAAGCCCTATAATATATCGAGACGCTCGAAATTGAAAACGGAAGCTCTATGAAAAGTCAAACGACAATAACTTTTGACTCGGATGTCCGATTGTGTCCCGTAGGATATCGAGACGCTCGTAATTGAAAACGGAAGCTCTGAGAAAAATATAACGACAATAACTTTTAACTCGGATGTCCGATTGAGCCCTGTAATATATCGAGACGCTCTAAATTGAAAACGGAAGCTCTAAGAAAAGTTAAACGACAATAACTTTTAACTCGGATGTCCGATTAAGCCCTATAATATATCGAGACGCTCGAAATTGAAAACGGAAGCTCTAAGAAAAGTCAAACGACAATAACTTTTGACTCGGATGTCCGATTGTGTTCCGTAGGATATCGAGACGCTCGTAATTGAAAACGGAAGCTCTGAGAAAAATCAAACGACAATAACTTTTAACTCGGATATCTGATCGAGCCCTGTAATATATCAAGACGCTCGAAATTGAAAACGGAAGCTCTAAGAAATGTCAAACGACAATAACTTTTAACTCGGATGTCCGATTGAGCCCTGTAATATATCGAGACGCTCGAAATTGAAAACGGAAGCTCTAAGAAAAGTCAAACGACAATAACTTTTGACTCGGACGTCTGATTAAGCCCTATAATATATCGAGACGCTCGAAATTGAAAACGGAAGCTCTAAGAAAAGTCAAACGACAATAACTTTTGACTCGGATGTCCGATTGTGTCCCGTAGGATATCGAGACCCTCATAATTGAAAACGGAAGCTCTAAGAAAAATCTAACGATAATATCTTTTAACTCGGATGTCCGATTAAGCCCTATAATATATCGAGACGCTTGAAATTGAAATCGGAAGCTCTAAGAAAAGTCAAACGAAAATAACTTTTGACTCGGATGTCCGATTGTGTCCCGTAGGATATCGAGACGCTCGTAATTTAAAACGGAAGCTCTGAGAAAAGTCAAACGACAATAACTTTTGACTCGGATGTCCGATTGTGTCCCGTAGGATATCGAGACGCTCGAAATTGAAAACGGAAGCTCTGAGAAAAATCGAACGACAATAACTTTTAACTCGGATGTTCGATTGAGCCCTATAATATATCGAGACGCTCGAAATTGAAAACGGAAGCTCTAAGAAAAGTCAAACGACAATGACTTTTGACTCGGATGTCCGATTAAGCCCTATAATATATCGAGACGCTCGAAATTGAAAACGGAAGCTCTAAGAAAAGTCAAACGACAATAACTTTTGACTCGGATGTCCGATTGTGTCCCGTAGGATATCGAGACGCTCGTAATTAAAAACGGAAGCTCTGAGAAAAATATAACGACAATAACTTTTAACTCGGATGTCCGATTGAGCCCTGTAATATATCGAGACGCTCTAAATTGAAAACGGAAGCTCTAAGAAAAGTTAAACGACAATAACTATTAACTCGGATGTCCGATTAAGCCCTATAATATATCGAGATGCTCGAAATTGAAAACGGAAGCTCTAAGAAAAGTCAAACGACAATAACTTTTGACTCGGATGTCCGATTGTGTTCCGTAGGATATTGCGACGCTCGTAATTGAAAACGGAAGCTTTAAGAAAAGTCAAACGACAATAACTTTTGACTCGGATGTCCGATTGTGTCCTGTAGGATATCGAGACGCTCGTAATTGAAAACGGAAGCTTTGAGAAAAATCAAACGACAATAACTTTTAACTCGGATGTCTGATCGAGCCCTGTAATATATCAAGACGCTCGAAATTGAAAACGGAAGCTCTAAGAAATGTCAAACGACAATAACTTTTAACTCGGATGTCCGATTGAGCCCTGTAATATATCGAGACGCTCGAAATTGAAAACGGAAGCTCTAAGAAAAGTCAAACGACAATAACTTTTGACTCGGACGTCTGATTAAGCCCTATAATATATCGAGACGCTCGAAATTGAAAACGGAAGCTCTAAGAAAAGTCAAACGACAATAACTTTTGACTCGGATGTCCGATTGTGTCCCGTAGGATATCGAGACCCTCATAATTGAAAACGGAAGCTCTGAGAAAAATATAACGACAATAACTTTTAACTCGGATGTCCGATTGAGCCCTGTAATATATCTAGACGCTCTAAATTGAAAACGGAAGCTCTAAGAAAAGTTAAACGACAATAACTTTTAAATCGGATGTCCGATTAAGCCCTATAATATATCGAGACGCTCGAAATTGAAAACGGAAGCTCTAAGAAAAGTCAAACGACAATAACTTTTGACTCGGATGTCCGATTGTGTCCCGTAGGATATCGAGACGCTCGAAATTGAAAACGGAAGCTCTGAGAAAAATATAACGACAATATCTTTTAACTCGGATGTCCGATTGAGCACTGTAATATATCGAGACTCTCGAAATTGAAAACGGAAGCTCTAAGAAATGTCAAACGACAATAACTTTTAACTCGGATGTCCGATTGAGCCCTGTAATATATCGAGACGCTCGAAATTGAAAACGGAAGCTCTAAGAAAAGTCAAACGACAATAACTTTTGACTCGGACGTCTGATTAAGCCCTATAATATATCGAGACGCTCGAAATTGAAAACGGAAGCTCTAAGAAAAGTCAAACGACAATAACTTTTGACTCGGATGTCCGATTGTGTCCCGTAGGATATCGAGACCCTCATAATTGAAAACGGAAGCTCTAAGAAAAATCTAACGATAATATCTTTTAACTCGGATGTCCGATTAAGCCCTATAATATATCGAGACGCTTGAAATTGAAATCGGAAGCTCTAAGAAAAGTCAAACGAAAATAACTTTTGACTCGGATGTCCGATTGTGTCCCGTAGGATATCGAGACGCTCGTAATTTAAAACGGAAGCTCTGAGAAAAATCAAACGACAATAACTTTTAACTCGGATGTCCGATTGAGCCCTGTAATATATCGAGACGCTCGAAATTGAAATCGGAAGCTCTAAGAAAAGCCAAACGACAATAACTTTTAACTCGGATGTCCGATTGAGCCCTATAATATATCGAGACGCTCGAAATTGAAAACGGAATCTCTAAGAAAAGTCAAACGACAATAACTTTTAACTCGGATGTCCGATTGAGCCCTATAATATATCGAGATGCTCGAAATCGAAAAAGGAAGCTCTAAGAAAAGTCAAACGACAATAGCTTTTGACTCGGATGTCTCATTGTCTCCCGTAGGATATCGAGACGCTCGTAATTGAAAATGGAAGCTCTGAGGAAAATCTAACAACAATAACTTTTAACTCGGATGTCCGATTAAGCCCTATAATATATCGAGACGCTCGAAATTGAAAACGGAAGCTCTAAGAAAAGTCAAACGACAATAACTTTTGACTCGGATGTCCGATTGTGTCCCGTAGGATATCGAGACGCTCGTAATTTAAAACGGAAGCTCTGAGAAAAATCTAACGACAATAACTTTTAACTCGATTCCGATTGAGCCCTGTATATATCGAGACGCTCGAAATTGAAAACGGAAGCTCTAAGAAAAGTCAAACGACAATAACATTTAACTCGGATGTCCTATTGAGCCCTGTAAAATATCGAGACTCTCGAAATTGAAAACGGAAGCTCTTAGAAAAGTCAAACGCTATAACTTTTACTCGGATGTCCGATTGAGCCCTATAAATATCGAGACGCTCGAAATTGAAAACGGAACTCTAAGAAAAGTCAACGAAAATAACTTTTGACTCGGATGTCCGATTGTGTCCCGTAGGATATCGAGACGCTCGTAATTTAAAACGGAAGCTCTGAGAAAAATCTAACGACAATAACTTTTAACTCAGATGTCCGATTGAGCCCTGTGATATATCGAGACGCTCGAAATTGAAAACGGAAGCTATAAGAAAAGTCAAACGACAATAACTTTTAACTCGGATGTCCGATTGAGTCCTGTAATATATCGAGACGCTCGAAATTGAAAACGGAAGCTCTAAGAAAAGTCAAACGACAATAACTTTTAACTCGGATGTCCGATTAAGCCCTATAATATATCGAGACGCTCGAAATTGAAAACGGAAGCTCTAAGAAAAGTCAAACGACAATAACTTTTGACTCGGATGTCCGATTGTGTTCCGTAGGATATCGAGACGCTCGTAATTGAAAACGGAAGCTCTGAGAAAAATCTAACGACAATACCTTTTAACTCGGATGTCTGATTGAGCCCTGTAATATATCAAGACGCTCGAAAATGAAAACGGAAGCTCTAAGAAATGTCAAACGACAATAACTTTTAACTCGGATGTCCGATTGAGCCCTGTAATTTATCGAGACGCTCGAAATTGAAAACGGAAGCTCTAAGAAAAGTCAAACGACAATAACTTTTGACTCGGATGTCCGATTGTGTTCCGTAGGATATCGAGACGCTCGGAATTGAAAACGGAAGCTCTGAGAAAAATATAACGACAATAACTTTTAACTCGGATGTCCGATTGAGCACTGTAATATATCGAGACGCTCGAAATTGAAAACGGAAGCTCTAAGAAAAGTCAAACGACAATAATTTTAACTCGGATGTCCTATTGAGCCCTGTAATATATCGAGACTCTCGAAATTGAAAACGGAAGCTCTTAGAAAAGTCAAACGACAATAACTTTTAACTCGGATGTCCGATTGAGCCCTATAACATATCGAGACGCTCGAAATTGAAAACGGAAGCTCTAAGAAAAGTCAAACGACAATAACTTTTGACTCGGATGTCCTATTGTGTCCCGTATGATATCGACACCCTCATAATTGAAAACGGAAGCTCTGAGAAAAATCTAACGACAATATCTTTTAACTCGGATGTCCGATTAAGCCCTATAATATATCGAGACGCTTGAAATTGAAAACGGAAGCTCTAAGAAAAGTCAAACGAAAATAACTTTTGACTCGGATGTCCAATTGTGTCCCGTAGGATATCGAGACGCTCGTAATTTAAAACGGAAGCTCTGAGAAAAATCTAACGACAATAACTTTTAACTCAGATGTCCGATTGAGCCCTGTGATATATCGAGACGCTCGAAATTGAAAACGGAAGCTCTAAGAAAAGTCAAACGACAATAACATTTAACTCGGATGTCCTATTGAGCCCTGTAAAATATCGAGACTCTCGAAATTGAAAACGGAAGCTCTTAGAAAAGTCAAACGCCTATAACTTTTATCTCGGATGTCCGATTGAGCCCTATAACATATCGAGACGCTCGAAATTGAAAACTGAAGCTCGAAGCAAATTCAAACTACAATAACTTTTGACTCGGATGTCCGATTGTGTCCCGTAGGATATCGAGACGCTCGTAATTCAAAACAGAAGCTCTGAGAAAAATCAAACGACAATAACTTTTAACTCGGATGTCTGATCGAGCCCTGTAATATATCGAGACGCTCGAAATTGAAAACGGAAGTTCTAAGAAAAGTCAAACGACAATAACTTTTGACTCGGACGTCTGATTAAGCCCTATAATATATCGAGACGCTCGATATTGAAAACGGAAGCTCTAAGAAAAGTCAAACGACAATAACTTTTGACTCGGATGTCCGATTGTGTCCCGTAGGATATCGAGACGCTCGTAATTTAAAACGGAAGCTCTGAGAAAAATCTAACGACAATAACTTTTAACTCAGATGTCCGATTGAGCCCTGTGATATATCGAGACGCTCGAAATTGAAAACGGAAGCTCTATGAAAAGTCAAACGACAATAACATTTAACTCGGATGTCCTATTGAGCCCTGTAAAATATCGAGACTCTCGAAATTGAAAACGGAAGCTCTTAGAAAAGTCAAACGCCTATAACTTTTGACTCGGATGTCCGATTAAGCCCTATAATATATTGAGACGCTCGAAATTGAAAACGGAAGCTCTAAGAAAAGTCAAACGACAATAACTTTTAACTTGATGTCTGATAACTTTTGACTCGGATGTCCGATTAAGCCCTATAATATATTGAGACGCTCGAAATTGAAAACGTAAGCTCTAAGAAAAGTCAAACGACAATAACTTTTGACTCGGATGTCCGATTGTGTCCCGTAGGATATCGAGACGCTCGTAATTTAAAACGGAAGCTCTGAGAAAAATCAAACGACAATAACTTTTAACTCGGATGTCTGATCGAGACCTGTAATATATCAAGACGTTCGAAATTGAAAACGGAAGCTCTAAGAAAAGTCAAACGACAATAACTTTTAACTTGATGTCTGATGGTGTCCCGTAGGATATCTAGACGCTCGTAATTGAAAACGGAAGCTCTGAGAAAAATCTAACGCCAATAACTTTTAACTCGTATGTCCGATTGAGCCCTGTAATATATCGACACGCTCGAAATTGAAAACGGAAGCTCTAAGAAAAGTCAAACGACAATAACTTTTAACTCGGATGTCCGATTAAGCCCTATAATATATCGAGACGCTCGAAATTGAAAACGGAAGCTCTAAGAAAAGTCAAACGACAATGACTTTTGACTCGGATGTCCGATTAAGCCCTATAATATATCGAGACGCTCGAAATTGAAAACGGAAGCTCTAAGAAAAGTCAAACAACAATAACTTTTGACTCGGATGTCCGATTGTGTCCTGTAGGATATCGAGATGCTCGTAATTGAAAACGGAAGCTCTGAGAAAAATCTAACGACAATAACTTTTAACTCGGATGTCTGATCGAGCCCTGTAATATATCAAGACGCTCGAAATTGAAAACGGAAGCTCTAAGAAATGTCAAACGACAATAACTTTTAACTCGGATGTCCGATTGAGCCCTGTAATATATCGAGACGCTCGAAATTGAAAACGGAAGCTCTAAGAAAAGTCAAACGACAATAACTTTTGACTCGGACGTCTGATTAAGCCCTATAATATATCGAGACGCTCGAAATTGAAAACGGAAGCTCTAAGAAAAGTCAAACGACAATAACTTTTGACTCGGATGTCCGATTGTGTCCCGTAGGATATCGAGACCCTCATAATTGAAAACGGAAGCTCTAAGAAAAATCTAACGATAATATCTTTTAACTCGGATGTCCGATTAAGCCCTATAATATATCGAGACGCTTGAAATTGAAATCGGAAGCTCTAAGAAAAGTCAAACGAAAATAACTTTTGACTCGGATGTCCGATTGTGTCCCGTAGGATATCGAGACGCTCGTAATTTAAAACGGAAGCTCTGAGAAAAATCAAACGACAATAACTTTTAACTCGGATGTCCGATTGAGCCCTGCAATATATCGAGACGCTCGAAATTGAAAACGGAAGCTCTAAGAAAAGCCAAACGACAATAACTTTTGACTCGGATGTCCGATTGAGCCCTATAATATATCGAGATGCTCGAAATCGAAAAAGGAAGCTGTAAGAAAAGTCAAACGACAATAGCTTTTGACTCGGATGTCTGATTGTCTCCCGTAGGATATCGAGACGCTCGTAATTGAAAATGGAAGCTCTGAGGAAAATATAACGACAATAACTTTTAACTCGGATGTCTGATCGAGCCGTGTAATTTATCAAGACGCTCGAAATCGAAAACGGAAGCTCTAAGAAAAGTCAAACGACAATAACTTTTGACTCGGATGTCCGATTGTGTCCCGTAGGATATCGAGACGCTCGTAATTTAAAACGGAAGCTCTGAGAAAAATCTAACGCCAATAACTTTTAACTCGTATGTCCGATTGAGCCCTGTAATATATCGACACGCTCGAAATTGAAAACGGAAGCTCTAAGAAAAGTCAAACGACAATAACTTTTAACTCGGATGTCCGATTAAGCCCTATAATATATCGAGACGCTCGAAATTGAAAACGGAAGCTCTAAGAAAAGTCAAACGACAATGACTTTTGACTCGGATGTCCGATTAAGCCCTATAATATATCGAGACGCTCGAAATTGAAAACGGAAGCTCTAAGAAAAGTCAAACAACAATAACTTTTGACTCGGATGTCCGATTGTGTCCTGTAGGATATCGAGATGCTCGTAATTGAAAACGGAAGCTCTGAGAAAAATCTAACGACAATAACTTTTAACTCGGATGTCTGATCGAGCCCTGTAATATATCAAGACGCTCGAAATTGAAAACGGAAGCTCTAAGAAATGTCAAACGACAATAACTTTTAACTCGGATGTCCGATTGAGCCCTGTAATATATCGAGACGCTCGAAATTGAAAACGGAAGCTCTAAGAAAAGTCAAACGACAATAACTTTTGACTCGGACGTCTGATTAAGCCCTATAATATATCGAGACGCTCGAAATTGAAAACGGAAGCTCTAAGAAAAGTCAAACGACAATAACTTTTGACTCGGATGTCCGATTGTGTCCCGTAGGATATCGAGACCCTCATAATTGAAAACGGAAGCTCTAAGAAAAATCTAACGATAATATCTTTTAACTCGGATGTCCGATTAAGCCCTATAATATATCGAGACGCTTGAAATTGAAATCGGAAGCTCTAAGAAAAGTCAAACGAAAATAACTTTTGACTCGGATGTCCGATTGTGTCCCGTAGGATATCGAGACGCTCGTAATTTAAAACGGAAGCTCTGAGAAAAATCAAACGACAATAACTTTTAACTCGGATGTCCGATTGAGCCCTGCAATATATCGAGACGCTCGAAATTGAAAACGGAAGCTCTAAGAAAAGCCAAACGACAATAACTTTTAACTCGGATGTCCGATTGAGCCCTATAATATATCGAGATGCTCGAAATCGAAAAAGGAAGCTGTAAGAAAAGTCAAACGACAATAGCTTTTGACTCGGATGTCTGATTGTCTCCCGTAGGATATCGAGACGCTCGTAATTGAAAATGGAAGCTCTGAGGAAAATATAACGACAATAACTTTTAACTCGGATGTCTGATCGAGCCGTGTAATTTATCAAGACGCTCGAAATCGAAAACGGAAGCTCTAAGAAAAGTCAAACGACAATAACTTTTGACTCGGATGTCCGATTGTGTCCCGTAGGATATCGAGACGCTCGTAATTTAAAACGGAAGCTCTGAGAAAAATCTAACGACAATAACTTTTAACTCAGATGTCCGATTGAGCCCTGTGATATATCGAGACGCTCGAAATTGAAAACGGAAGCTCTAAGAAAAGTCAAACGACAATAACTTTTAACTCGGATGTCCTATTGAGCCCTGTAAAATATCGAGACTCTCGAAATTGAAAACGGAAGCTCTTAGAAAAGTCAAACGCCTATAACGTTTATCTCGGATGTCCGATTGAGCCCTATAACATATCGAGACGCTCGAAATTGAAAACGGAAACTCTAAGAAAAGTCGAACGAAAATAACTTTTGACTCGGATGTCCGATTGTGTCCCGTAGGATATCGAAACCCTCGTAATTGAAAACGGAAGCTCTGAGAATAATCTAACGACAATATCTTTTAACTCGGATGTCCGATTAAGCCCTATAATATATCAAGACGCTCGAAAATGAAAATTGAAGCTCGAAGCTAATTCAAACGACAATAACTATTGACTCGGATGTCCGATTGTGTCCCGTAGGATATCGAGACGCTCGTAATTCAAAACAGAAGCTCTGAGAAAAATCAAACGACAATAACTTTTAACTCGGATGTCTGATCGAGCCCTGTAATATATCGAGACGCTCGAAATTGAAAATGGAAACTCTAAGAAAAGTTAAACGACAATAACTTTTAACTCGGATGTCCGATTGAGCCGTATAATATATCGAGACGCTCGAAATTGAAAAAGGAAGCTCTAAGAAAAGTCAAACCACAATAACTTTTGACTCGGATGTCCGATTAAGCCCTATAATATATTGAGACGCTCGAAATTGAAAACGGAAGCTCTAAGAAAAGTCAAACGACAATAACTTTTGACTCGGATGTCCGATTGTGTCCCGTAGGATATCTAGACGCTCGTAATTGAAAACGGAAGCTTTGAGAAAAATCTAACGACAATAACTTTTAACTCGGATGTCTGATCGAGACCTGTAATATATCAAGACGCTCGAAATTGAAAACGGAAGCTCTAAGAAAAGTCAAACGACAATAACTTTTAACTTGATGTCCGATGGTGTCCCGTAGGATATCGAGACGCTCGTAATTGAAAACGGAAGCTCTGAGAAAAATCTAACGCCAATAACTTTTAACTCGTATGTCCGATTGAGCCCTGTAATATATCGACACGCTCGAAATTGAAAACGGAAGCTCTAAGAAAAGTCAAACGACAATAACTTTTGACTCGGATGTCCGATTGTGACCCGTAGGATATCGAGACCCTCAAAATTGAAAACGGAAGCTCTGAGAAAAATCTAACGATAATATCTTTTAACTCGGATGTCCGATTAAGCCCTATAATATATCAAGAGGCTTGAAATAGAAAACGGAAGCTCTAAGAAAAGTCAAACGAAAATAACTTTTGACTCGGATGTCCGATTGTGTCCCGTAGGATATCGAGACGCTCGTAATTTAAAACGAAAGCTCTGAGAAAAATCAAACGACAATAACTTTTAACTCGGATGTCCGATTGAGCCCTGTAATATATCGAGACGCTTGAAATTGAAAACGGAAGCTATAAGAAAAGTCAAACGACAATAACTTTTAACTCGGATGTCCGATTGAGTCCTGTAATATATCGAGACGCTCGAAATTGAAAACGGAACCTCTAAGAAAAGTCAAACGACAATAACTTTTAACTCGGATGTCCGATTGAGCCCTGTAATTTATTGAGACGCTCGAAATTGAAAACGGAAGCTCTAAGAAAAGTCAAACGACAATAACTTTTGACTCGGATGTCCGATTGTGTTCCGTAGGATATCGAGACGCTCGGAATTGAAAACGGAAGCTCTGAGAAAAATATAACGACAATAACTTTTAACTCGGATGTCCGATTGAGCACTGTAATATATCGACACGCTCGAAATTGAAAACGGAAGCTCAAAGAAAAGTCAAACGACAATAACTTTTAACTCGGATGTCCGATTAAGCCCTATAATATATCCAGACGCTCGAAATTGAAAACGGAAGCTCTAAGAAAAGTCAAACGACAATGACTTTTGACTCGGATGTCCGATTAAGCCCTATAATATATCGAGACGCTCGAAATTGAAAACGGAAGCTCTAAGAAAAGTCAAACGACAATAACTTTTGACTCGGATGTCCGATTGTGTCCTGTAGGATATCGAGACGCTCGTAATTGAAAACGGAAGCTCTGAGAAAAATCTAACGACAATAACTTTTAACTCGGATGTCTGATCGAGCCCTGTAATATATCAAGACGCTCGAAATTGAAAACGGAAGCTCTAAGAAATGTCAAACGACAATAACTTTTAACTCGGATGTCCGATTGAGCCCTGTAATATATCGAGACGCTCGAAATTGAAAACGGAAGCTCTAAGAAAAGTCAAACGACAATAACTTTTGACTCGGACGTCTGATTAAGCCCTAGAATATATCGAGACGCTCGAAATTGAAAACGGAAGCTCTAAGAAAAGTCAAACGACAATAACTTTTGACTCGGATGTCCGATTGTGTCCCGTAGGATATCGAGACCCTCATAATTGAAAACGGAAGCTCTAAGAAAAATCTAACGATAATATCTTTTAACTCGGATGTCCGATTAAGCCCTATAATATATCAAGACGGTTGAAATTGAAATCGGAAGCTCTAAGAAAAGTCAAACGAAAATAACTTTTGACTCGGATGTCCGATTGTGTCCCGTAGGATATCGAGACGCTCGTAATTTAAAACGGAAGCTCTGAGAAAAATCAAACGACAATAACTTTTAACTCGGATGTCCGATTGAGCCCTGTAATATATCGAGACGCTCGAAATTGAAAACGGAAGCTCTAAGAAAAGTCAAACGACAATAACTTTTAACTCGGATGTCCGATTGAGCCCTATAATATATCGAGATGCTCGAAATCGAAAAAGGAAGCTCTAAGAAAAGTCAAACGACAATAGCTTTTGACTCGGATGTCTGATTGTCTCCCGTAGGATATCGAGACGCTCGTAATTGAAAATGGAAGCTCTGAGGAAAATCTAACGACAATAACTTTTAACTCGGATGTCTGATCGAGCCGTGTAATATATCAAGACGCTCGAAATTGAAAACGGAAGCTCTAATAAAAGTCAAACGACAATAACTTTTAACTCGGATGTCTTATTGAAACCTGTAATATATCGAGACTCTCGAAATCGAAAACGGAAGCTCTAAGAAAAGTCAAACGATAATAACTTTTGACTCGGATGTCCGATTGTGTCCCGTAAGATATCGAGACGCTCGTAATTGAAAACGGAAGCTCTGAGAAAAATCTAACGACAATAACTTTTAACTCGGATGTCTGATCGAGACCTGTAATATATCAAGACGCTCGAAATTGAAAACGGAAGCTCTAAGAAAAGTCAAACGACAATAACTTTTAACTTGATGTCCGATGGTGTCCCGTAGGATATCGAGACGCTCGTAATTGAAAACGGAAGCTCTGAGAAAAATCTAACGCCAATAACTTTTAACTCGTATGTCCGATTGAGCCCTGTAATATATCGACACGCTCGAAATTGAAAACGGAAGCTCTAAGAAAAGTCAAACGACAATAACTTTTGACTCGGATGTCCGATTGTGTCCCGTAGGATATCGAGACCCTCAAAATTGAAAACGGAAGCTCTGAGAAAAATCTAACGATAATATCTTTTAACTCGGATGTCCGATTAAGCCCTATAATATATCAACAGGCTTGAAATAGAAAACGGAAGCTCTAACAAAAGTCAAACGAAAATAACTTTTGACTCGGATGTCCGATTGTGTCCCGTAGGATATCGAGACGCTCGAAATTTAAAACGAAAGCTCTGAGAAAAATCAAACGACAATAACTTTTAACTCGGATGTCTGATCGAGCCCTGTAATATATCGAGACGCTCGAAATTGAAAACGGAAACTCTAAGAAAAGTTAAACGACAATAACTTTTAACTCGGATGTCCGATTGAGCCGTATAATATATCGAGACGCTCGAAATTGAAAAAGGAAGCTCTAAGAAAAGTCAAACGACAATAACTTTTGACTCGGATGTCCGATTAAGCCCTATAATATATTGAGACGCTCGAAATTGAAAACGTAAGCTCTAAGAAAAGTCAAACGACAATAACTTTTGACTCGGATGTCCGATTGTGTCCCGTAGGATATCTAGACGCTCGTAATTGAAAACGGAAGCTCTGAGAAAAATCTAACGACAATAACTTTTAACTCGGATGTCTGATCGAGACCTGTAATATATCAAGACGTTCGAAATTGAAAACGGAAGCTCTAAGAAAAGTCAAACGACAATAACTTTTAACTTGATGTCTGATGGTGTCCCGTAGGATATCTAGACGCTCGTAATTGAAAACGGAAGCTCTGAGAAAAATCTAACGCCAATAACTTTTAACTCGTATGTCCGATTGAGCCCTGTAATATATCGACACGCTCGAAATTGAAAACGGAAGCTCTAAGAAAAGTCAAACGACAATAACTTTTAACTCGGATGTCCGATTAAGCCCTATAATATATCGAGACGCTCGAAATTGAAAACGGAAGCTCTAAGAAAAGTCAAACGACAATGACTTTTGACTCGGATGTCCGATTAAGCCCTATAATATATCGAGACGCTCGAAATTGAAAACGGAAGCTCTAAGAAAAGTCAAACAACAATAACTTTTGACTCGGATGTCCGATTGTGTCCTGTAGGATATCGAGACGCTCGTAATTGAAAACGGAAGCTCTGAGAAAAATCTAACGACAATAACTTTTAACTCGGATGTCTGATCGAGCCCTGTAATATATCAAGACGCTCGAAATTGAAAACGGAAGCTCTAAGAAATGTCAAACGACAATAACTTTTAACTCGGATGTCCGATTGAGCCCTGTAATATATCGAGACGCTCGAAATTGAAAACGGAAGCTCTAAGAAAAGTCAAACGACAATAACTTTTGACTCGGACGTCTGATTAAGCCCTATAATATATCGAGACGCTCGAAATTGAAAACGGAAGCTCTAAGAAAAGTCAAACGACAATAACTTTTGACTCGGATGTCCGATTGTGTCCCGTAGGATATCGAGACCTCATAATTGAAAACGGAAGCTCTAAGAAAAATCTAACGAAATATCTTTTAACTCGGATGTCCGATTAAGCCCTATAATATATCGAGACGCTTGAAATTGAAACGGAAGCTCTAAGAAAAGTCAAACGAAAATAACTTTTGACTCGGATGTCCGATTGTGTCCCGTAGGATATCGAGACGCTCGTAATTCAAAACGGAAGCTCTGAGAAAAATCAAACGACAATAACTTTTAACTCGGATGTCCGATTGAGCCCTGTAATATATCGAGACGCTCGAAATTGAAAACGGAAGCTCTAAGAAAAGTCAAACGACAATAACTTTTAACTCGGATGTCCGATTGAGCCCTATAATATATCGAGATGCTCGAAATCGAAAAGGAAGCTGTAAGAAAAGTCAAACGACAATAGCTTTTGACTCGGATGTCTGATTGTCTCCCGTAGGATATCGAGACGCTCGTAATTGAAAATGGAAGCTCTGAGGAAAATATAACGACAATAACTTTTAACTCGGATGTCTGATCGAGCCGTGTAATTTATCAAGACGCTCGAAATCGAAAACGGAAGCTCTAAGAAAAGTCAAACGACAATAACTTTTGACTCGGATGTCCGATTGTGTCCCGTAGGATATCGAGACGCTCGTAATTGAAAACGGAAGCTCTGAGAAAAATCTAACGACAATAACTTTTAACTCGGATGTCCGATTGAGCCCTGTAATATATCGAGACGCTCGAAATTGAAAACGGAAGCTCTAAGAAAAGTCAAACGACAATAACTTTTAACTCGGATGTCCTATTGAGCCCTGTAATATATCGAGACTCTCGAAATTGAAAACGGAAGCTCTAGAAAAGTCAAACGACAATAACTTTTACTCGGATGTCCGATTGAGCCCTATAAATATCGAGACGCTCGAAATTGAAAACGGAAGCTCTAAGAAAAGTCAAACGACAATAACTTTTGACTCGGATGTCCGATTGTGTCCCGTAGGATATCGAAACCCTCGTAATTGAAAACGGAAGCTCTGAGAATAATCTAACGACAATATCTTTTAACTCGGATGTCCGATTAAGCCCTATAATATATTGAGACGCTCGAAATTGAAAACGGAAGCTCTAAGAAAAGTCAAACGACAATAACTTTTGACTCGGATGTCCGATTGTGTCCCGTAGGATATCGAGACGCTCGTAATTGAAAACGGAAGCTCTGAGAAAAATCTAACGACAATAACTTTTAACTCGGATGTCTGATCGAGCCTGTAATATATCAGACGCTCGAAATTGAAAACGGAAGCTCTAAGAAAAGTCAAACGACAATAACTTTTAACTCGGATGTCCGATTGTGTCCCGTAGGATATCGAGACGCTCGTAATTGAAAACGGAAGCTCTGAGAAAAATCAAACGACAATAACTTTTAACTCGATGTCCGATTGAGCCCTGTAATATATCGAGACGCTCGAAATTGAAAACGGAAGCTCTAAGAAAAGTCAAACGACAATAACTTTTGACTCGGATGTCCGATTGTGTCCCGTAGGATATCGAGACCCTCATAATTGAAAACGGAAGCTCTGAGAAAAATCTAACGACAATACTTTTAACTCGGATGTCCGATTAAGCCCTATAATATATCGAGACGCTCGAAATGAAAACGGAAGCTCTAAGAAAAGTCAAACGACAATAACTTTTGACTCGGATGTCCGATTGTGTCCCGTAGGATATCGAGACGCTCGTAATTTAAAACGGAAGCTCTGAGAAAAATCAAACGACAATAACTTTTAACTCGGATGTCCGATTGAGCCCTGTAATATATCGAGACGCTCGAAATTGAAAACGGAAGCTATAAGAAAAGTCAAACGACAATAACTTTTAACTCGGATGTCCGATTGAGTCCTGTAATATATCGAGACGCTCGAAATTGAAAACGGAAGCTCTAAGAAAAGTCAAACAACAATAACTTTTAACTCGGATGTCCGATTGAGCCCTATAATATATCGAGACGCTCGAAATTGAAAACGGAAGCTCTAAGAAAAGTCAAACGACAATAACTTTTGACTCGGATGTCCGATTGTGTCCGTAGGATATCGAGACGCTCGAATTGAAAACGGAAGCTCTGAGAAAAATCAAACGACAATAACTTTTAACTCGGATGTCCGATTGAGCCCTGTAATATATCGAGACGCTCGAAATTGAAAACGGAAGCTCTAAGAAAAGTCAAACGACAATAACTTTTAACTCGGATGTCCGATTGAGCCCTTAATATATCGAGACGCTCGAAATTGAAAACGGAAGCTCTAAGAAAAGTCAAACGACAATAACTTTTACTCGGATGTCCGATTGAGCCCTATAATATATCGAGACGCTCGAAATTGAAAACGGAAGCTCTAAGAAAAGTCAAACGACAATAACTTTTGACTCGGATGTCCGATTGTGTCCCGTAGGATATCGAGACGCTCGTAATTGAAAACGGAAGCTCTGAGAAAAATCTAACGACAATAACTTTTAACTCGGATGTCTGATGAGCCCTGTAATATATCGAGACGCTCGAAATTGAAAACGGAAGCTCTAAGAAAAGTCAAACGACAATAACTTTTAACTCGGATGTCCGATTGAGCCCTGTAATATATCGAGACGCTCGAAATTGAAAACGGAAGCTCTAAGAAAAGTCAAACGACAATAACTTTTGACTCGGATGTCCGATTAGCCCTAGAATATATCGAGACGCTCGAAATTGAAAACGGAAGCTCTAAGAAAAGTCAAACGACAATAACTTTTGACTCGGATGTCCGATTGTGTCCCGTAGGATATCGAGACCCTCATAATTGAAAACGGAAGCTCTAAGAAAAATCTAACGAAAATATCTTTTAACTCGGATGTCCGATTAAGCCCTATAATATATCGAGACGCTTGAAATTGAAAACGGAAGCTCTAAGAAAAGTCAAACGAAAATAACTTTTGACTCGGATGTCCGATTGTGTCCCGTAGGATATCGAGACGCTCGTAATTTAAAACGGAAGCTCTGAGAAAAATCAAACGACAATAACTTTTAACTCGGATGTCCGATTGAGCCCTGTAATATATCGAGACGCTCGAAATTGAAAACGGAAGCTCTAAGAAAAGTCAAACGACAATAACTTTTAACTCGGATGTCCGATTGAGCCCTATAATATATCGAGATGCTCGAAATGAAAAAGGAAGCTCTAAGAAAAGTCAAACGACAATACTTTTGACTCGGATGTCTGATTGTCTCCCGTAGGATATCGAGACGCTCGTAATTGAAAACGGAAGCTCTGAGAAAATCTAACGACAATAACTTTTAACTCGGATGTCTGATCGAGCCTGTAATATATCAAGACGCTCGAAATTGAAAACGGAAGCTCTAAAAAAGTCAAACGACAATAACTTTTAACTCGGATGTCCGATTGAACCTGTAATATATCGAGACTCTCGAAATCGAAAACGGAAGCTCTAAGAAAAGTCAAACGACAATAACTTTTGACTCGGATGTCCGATTGTGTCCCGTAAGATATCGAGACGCTCGTAATTGAAAACGGAAGCTCTTAGAAAAATCTAACGACAATAACTTTTAACTCGGATGTCTGATTGAGCCTGTAATATATCGAGACGCTCGAAATTGAAAACGGAAGCTCTAAGAAAAGTCAAACGACAATAACTTTTAACTCGGATGTCCGATTGTGTCCCGTAGGATATCGAGACGCTCGTAATTGAAAACGGAAGCTCTGAGAAAAATCAAACGACAATAACTTTTAACTCGGATGTCCGATTGAGCCCTGTAATATATCGAGACGCTCGAAATTGAAAACGGAAGCTCTAAGAAAAGTCAAACGACAATAACTTTTGACTCGGATGTCCGATTGTGTCCCGTAGGATATCGAGACCCTCATAATTGAAAACGGAAGCTCTGAGAAAAATCTAACGACAATATCTTTTAACTCGGATGTCCGATTAAGCCCTATAATATATCAGACGCTTGAAATTGAAAACGGAAGCTCTAAGAAAAGTCAAACGAAATAACTTTTGACTCGGATGTCCGATTGTGTCCCGTAGGATATCGAGACGCTCGTAATTTAAAACGGAAGCTCTGAGAAAAATCAAACGACAATAACTTTTAACTCGGATGTCCGATTGAGCCCTGTAATATATCGAGACGCTCGAAATTGAAAACGGAAGCTCTAAGAAAAGTCAAACGACAATAACTTTTAACTCGGATGTCCGATTGAGCCTGTAATATATCGAGACGCTCGAAATTGAAAACGGAAGCTCTAAGAAAAGTCAAACGACAATAACTTTTAACTCGGATGTCCGATTGAGCCCTATAATATATCGAGACGCTCGAAATTGAAAACGGAAGCTCTAAGAAAAGTCAAACGACAATAACTTTTGACTCGGATGTCCGATTGTGTCCCGTAGGATATCGAGACGCTCGTAATTGAAAACGGAAGCTCTGAGAAAAATCTAACGACAATAACTTTTAACTCGGATGTCCGATTGAGCCCTGTAATATATCGAGACGCTCGAAATTGAAAACGGAAGCTCTAAGAAAAGTCAAACGACAATAACTTTTAACTCGGATGTCCGATTGAGCCCTATAATATATCGAGACGCTCGAAATTGAAAACGGAAGCTCTAAGAAAAGTCAAACGACAATAACTTTTGACTCGGATGTCCGATTGTGTCCCGTAGGATATCGAGACGCTCGTAATTGAAAACGGAAGCTCTGAGAAAAATCTAACGACAATAACTTTTAACTCGGATGTCTGATCGAGCCCTGTAATATATCAAGACGCTCGAAATTGAAAACGGAAGCTCTAAGAAAGTCAAACGACAATAACTTTTGACTCGGATGTCCGATTGTGCCCGTAGTATATCGAGACGCTCGAATTGAAAACGGAAGCTCTGAGAAAATCAAACGACAATAACTTTTAACTCGGATGTCCGATTGAGCCCGTAATATATCGAGACGCTCGAAATTGAAAACGGAAGCTCTAAGAAAAGTCAAACGACAATAACTTTTAACTCGGATGTCCGATTGAGCCCTGTAATATATCGAGACCTCGAAATTGAAAACGGAAGCTCTAAGAAAAGTCAAACGACAATACTTTTACTCGGATGTCCGATTAAGCCCTATAATATATCGAGACGCTCGAAATTGAAAACGGAAGCTCTAAGAAAAGTCAAACGACAATAACTTTTGACTCGGATGTCCGATTGTGTCCCGTAGGATATCGAGACGCTCGTAATTGAAAACGGAAGCTCTGAGAAAAATCTAACGACAATAACTTTTAACTCGGATGTCCGATTGAGCCCTGTAATATATCGAGACGCTCGAAATTGAAAACGGAAGCTCTAAGAAATGTCAAACGACAATAACTTTTAACTCGGATGTCCGATTGAGCCCTGTAATATATCGAGACGCTCGAAATTGAAAACGGAAGCTCTAAGAAAAGTCAAACGACAATAACTTTTGACTCGGATGTCCGATTGAGCCCTATAATATATCGAGACGCTCGAAATTGAAAACGGAAGCTCTAAGAAAAGTCAAACGACAATAACTTTTGACTCGGATGTCCGATTGTGTCCCGTAGGATATCGAGACCTCATAATTGAAAACGGAAGCTCTAAGAAAAGTCAAACGACAATAACTTTTGACTCGGATGTCCGATTAAGCCCTATAATATATCGAGACGCTCGAAATTGAAAACGGAAGCTCTAAGAAAAGTCAAACGACAATAACTTTTGACTCGGATGTCCGATTGTGTCCCGTAGGATATCGAGACGCTCGTAATTTAAAACGGAAGCTCTGAGAAAAATCAAACGACAATAACTTTTAACTCGGATGTCCGATTGAGCCCTGTAATATATCGAGACGCTCGAAATTGAAAACGGAAGCTCTAAGAAAAGTCAAACGACAATAACTTTTAACTCGGATGTCCGATTGAGCCCTATAATATATCGAGACGCTCGAAATTGAAAACGGAATCTCTAAGAAAAGTCAAACGACAATAACTTTTAACTCGGATGTCCGATTGAGCCCTATAATATATCGAGATGCTCGAAATCGAAAAAGGAAGCTCTAAGAAAAGTCAAACGACAATAGCTTTTGACTCGGATGTCTGATTGTCTCCCGTAGGATATCGAGACGCTCGTAATTGAAAATGGAAGCTCTGAGGAAAATCTAACGACAATAACTTTTAACTCGGATGTCTGATCGAGCCGTGTAATATATCAAGACGCTCGAAATTGAAAACGGAAGCTCTAATAAAAGTCAAACGACAATAACTTTTAACTCGGATGTCCTATTGAAACCTGTAATATATCGAGACTCTCGAAATCGAAAACGGAAGCTCTAAGAAAAGTCAAACGACAATAACTTTTGACTCGGATGTCCGATTGTGTCCCGTAAGATATCGAGACGCTCGTAATTGAAAACGGAAGCTCTGAGAAAAATCTAACGACAATAACTTTTAACTCGAATGTCTGATCGAGCCCTGTAATATATCAAGACGCTCGAAATTGAAAACGGAAGCTCTAAGAAAAGTCAAACGACAATAACTTTTAACTCGGATGTCCTATTGAGCCCTGTAATATATCGAGACTCTCGAAATTGAAAACGGAAGCTCTTAGAAAAGTCAAACGACAATAACTTTTATCTCGGATGTCCGATTGAGCCCTATAACATATCGAGACGCTCGAAATTGAAAACGGAAGCTCTAAGAAAAGTCAAACGAAAATAACTTTTGACTCGGATGTCCTATTGTGTCCCGTAGGATATCGAGACCCTCATAATTGAAAACGGAAGCTCTGAGAAAAATCTAACGACAATATCTTTTAACTCGGATGTCCGATTAAGCCCTATAATATATCGAGACGCTTGAAATTGAAAACGGAAGCTCTAAGAAAAGTCAAACGAAAATAACTTTTGACTCGGATGTCCGATTGTGTCCCGTAGGATATCGAGACGCTCGTAATTTAAAACGGAAGCTCTGAGAAAAATCAAACGACAATAACTTTTAACTCAGATGTCTGATTGAGCCCTGTGATATATCGAGACGCTCGAAATTGAAAACGGAAGCTCTAAGAAAAGTCAAACGACAATAACTTTTGACTCGGATGTCCTATTGTGTCCCGTATGATATCGACACCCTCATAATTGAAAACGGAAGCTCTGAGAAAAATCTAACGACAATATCTTTTAACTCGGATGTCCGATTAAGCCCTATAATATATCGAGACGCTTGAAATTGAAAACGGAAGCTCTGAGAAAAGTCAAACGAAAATAACTTTTGACTCGGATGTCCGATTGTGTCCCGTAGGATATCGAGACGCTCGTAATTTAAAACGGAAGCTCTAAGAAAAATCAAAGGACAATAACTTTTAACTCAGATGTCCGATTGAGCCCTGTGATATATCGAGACGCTCGAAATTGAAAACGGAAGCTCTAAGAAAAGTCAAACGACAATAACTTTTAACTCGGATGTCCTATTGAGCCCTGTAAAATATCGAGACTCTCGAAATTGAAAACGGAAGCGCTTAGAAAAGTCAAACGCCTATAACTTTTATCTCGGATGTCCGATTGAGCCCTATAACATATCGAGACGCTCGAAATTGAAAACGGAAACTCTAAGAAAAGTCGAACGAAAATAACTTTTGACTCGGATTTCCGATTGTGTCCCGTGGGATATCGAGACCCTCGTAATTGAAAACGGAAGCTCTGAGAATAATCTAACGACAATATCTTTTAACTCGGATGTATGATCGAGCCCTGTAATATATCGAGACGCTCGAAATTGAAAACGGAAACTCTAAGAAAAGTCAAACGACAATAACTTTTAACTCGGATGTCTGATTGAGCCGTATAATATATCGAGACGCTCGAAATTGAAAAAGGAAGCTCTAAGAAAAGTCAAACGACAATAACTTTTGACTCGGATGTTCGATTGTGTCCTGTAGGATATCGAGACGCTCGTAATTGAAAACGGAAGCTCTGAGAAAAATCTTAAGACAATAACTTTTAACTCGGATGTCTGATCGAGCCCTGTAATATATCAAGACGCTCGAAATTGAAAACGGAAGCTCTAAGAAATGTCAAACGACAATAACTTTTAACTCGGATGTCCGATTGAGCCCTGTAATATATCGAGACGCTCGAAATTGAAAATGGATGCTCTAAGAAAAGTCAAACGACAATAACTTTTGACTCGAACGTCTGATTAAGCCCTATAATATATCGAGACGCTCGAAATTTAAAACGGAAGCTCTAAGAAAAGTCAAACGACAATAACTTTTGACTCGGATGTCCGATTGTGTCCCGTAGGATATCGAGACCCTCATAATTGAAAACGGAAGCTCTGAGAAAAATCTAACGATAATATCTTTTAACTCGGATGACCGATTAAGCCCTATAATATATCGAGACGCTTGAAATTGAAAACTGAAGCTCTATGCAAATTCAAACGACAATAACTTTTGACTCGGATGTCCGATTGTGTCCCGTAGGATATCGAGACGCTCGTAATTCAAAACAGAAGCTCTGAGAAAAATCAAACGACAATAACTTTTAACTCGGATGTCTGATCGAGCCCTGTAATATATCGAAACGCTCGAAATTGAAAACGAAAACTCTAAGAAAAGTCAAACGACAATAACTTTTAACTCGGATGTCTGATTGAGCCGTATAATGTATCGAGACGCTCGAAATTGAAAAAGGAAGCTCTAAGAAAAGTCAAACGACAATAACTATTGACTCGGATGTCCGATTGTGTCCTGTAGGATATCGAGACGCTCGTAATTGAAAATGGAAGCTCTGAGAAAAATCTAACGACAATAACTTTTAACTCGGATGTCTGATCGAGCCCTGTAATATATCAAGACGCTCGAAATTGAAAACGGAAGCTCTAAGAA
>NW_021144102.1:0-42024 GCF_004193775.1 Glycine soja
TATATTACAGGGCTCGATCAGACATCCGAGTTAAAAGTTATTGTCATTAGATTTTTCTTAGAGCTTCCATTTTCAATTACGAGCGTCTCGATATCCTACGGGACACATACGGACATTCGAGTCAAAAGTAATTGTCGTTTGAATTTGCCCACAGCTTCAATTTTCAATTACGAGCGTCTCGATATATTACAGGACACAATCGGACATCCGAGTTAAAAGTTATTGTCGTTTGACTTTTCTTAGAGCTTCCGTTTTCAATTTCGAGCGTCTCGATATATTACAGGGCTCAATAGGACATCCGAGTTAAAACTTATTGTCGTTTGATTTTTCTCAGAGCTTCCGTTTTCAATTACGATCCTCTCAATATCCTATGGGACACAATCGGACATCCGATTCAAAAGTTATTGTCGTTTGAATTTGCTCAGAGCTTCAATTTTCAATTACGAGCGTCTCGATATATTACGAGACTATATCGGACATCCGAGTCAAAAGTTATTGTCGTTTGACTTTTCTTAGAGGTTCCGTTTTCAATTTCAAGCGTCTTGATATATTACAGGGCTCGATCAGACATCCGAGTTAAAAGTTATTGTCATTAGATTTTTCTTAGAGCTTCCATTTTCAATTACGAGCGTCTCGATATCCTACGGGACACATACGGACATCCGAGTCAAAAGTTATTGTCGTTTGAATTTGCCCACAGCTTCAATTTTCAATTACGAGCGTCTCGATATATTACAGGACTCAATCGGACATCCGAGTTAAAAGTTATTGTCGTTTGACTTTTCTTAGAGCTTCCGTTTTCAATTTCGAGCGTCTCGATATATTACAGGGCTCAATCGGACATCCGAGTTAAAAGTTATTGTCGTTTGATTTTTCTCAGAGCTTCCGTTTTCAATTACGAGGGTCTCGATATCCTATGGGACACAATCGGACATCCGATTCAAAAGTTATTGTCGTTTGAATTTGCCTAGAGCTTCATTTTCAATTACGAGCGTCTCGATATATTACGAGACTATATCGGACATCCGAGTCAAAAGTTATTGTCGTTTGACTTTTCTTAGAGGTTCCGTTTTCAATTTCAAGCGTCTTGATATATTACAGGGCTCGATCAGACATCCGAGTTAAAAGTTATTGTCATTAGATTTTTCTTAGAGCTTCCATTTTCAATTACGAGCGTCTCGATATCCTACGGGACACATACGGACATTCGAGTCAAAAGTAATTGTCGTTTGAATTTGCCCACAGCTTCAATTTTCAATTACGAGCGTCTCGATATATTACAGGACTCAATCGGACATCCGAGTTAAAAGTTATTGTCGTTTGACTTTTCTTAGAGCTTCCGTTTTCAATTTCGAGCGTCTCGATATATTACAGGGCTCAATAGACATCCGAGTTAAAATTATTGTCGTTTGATTTTTCTCAGAGCTTCCGTTTTCAATTACGAGGTCTCGATATCCTAGGGACCATCGGACATCCGATCAAAAGTTATTGTCGTTTGAATTTGCCCAGAGCTTCATTTTCAATTACGAGCGTCTCGATATATTACAGGACTCAATCGGACATCCGAGTTAAAAGTTATTGTCGTTTGACTTTTCTTAGAGCTTCCGTTTTCAATTTCGAGCGTCTCGATATATTACAGGGCTCAATAGGACATCCGAGTTAAAATTATTGTCGTTTGATTTTTCTCAGAGCTTCCGTTTTCAATTACGATCTCTCATATCCTATGGGACACAATCGGACATCCGATTCAAAAGTTATTGTCGTTTGAATTTGCCCAGAGCTTCATTTTCAATTACGAGCGTCTCGATATATTACGAGACTATATCGGACATCCGAGTCAAAAGTTATTGTCGTTTGACTTTTCTTAGAGGTTCCGTTTTCAATTTCAAGCGTCTTGATATATTACAGGGCTCGATCAGACATCCGAGTTAAAAGTTATTGTCATTAGATTTTTCTTAGAGCTTCCATTTTCAATTACGAGCGTCTCGATATCCTACGGGACACATACGGACATCCGAGTCAAAAGTTATTGTCGTTTGAATTTGCCCACAGCTTCAATTTTCAATTACGAGCGTCTCGATATATTACAGGACTCAATCGGACATCCGAGTTAAAAGTTATTGTCGTTTGACTTTTCTTAGAGCTTCCGTTTTCAATTTCGAGCGTCTCGATATATTACAGGGCTCAATAGGACATCCGAGTTAAAACTTATTGTCGTTTGATTTTTCTCAGAGCTTCCGTTTTCAATTACGAGGGTCTCGATATCCTATGGGACACAATCGGACATCCGATTCAAAAGTTATTGTCGTTTGAATTTGCTCAGAGCTTCAATTTTCAATTACGAGCGTCTCGATATATTACGAGACTATATCGGACATCCGAGTCAAAAGTTATTGTCGTTTGACTTTTCTTAGAGGTTCCGTTTTCAATTTCAAGCGTCTTGATATATTACAGGGCTCGATCAGACATCCGAGTTAAAAGTTATTGTCATTAGATTTTTCTTAGAGCTTCCATTTTCAATTACGAGCGTCTCGATATCCTACGGGACACATACGGACATCCGAGTCAAAAGTAATTGTCGTTTGAATTTGCCCACAGCTTCAATTTTCAATTACGAGCGTCTCGATATATTACAGGACTCAATCGGACATCCGAGTTAAAAGTTATTGTCGTTTGACTTTTCTTAGAGCTTCCGTTTTCAATTTCGAGCGTCTCGATATATTACAGGGCTCAATAGGACATCCGAGTTAAAACTTATTGTCGTTTGATTTTTCTCAGAGCTTCCGTTTTCAATTACGATCCTCAATATCCTATGGGACACAATCGGACATCCGATTCAAAAGTTATTGTCGTTTGAATTTGCTCAGAGCTTCAATTTTCAATTACGAGCGTCTCGATATATTACGAGACTATATCGGACATCCGAGTCAAAAGTTATTGTCGTTTGACTTTTCTTAGAGGTTCCGTTTTCAATTTCAAGCGTCTTGATATATTACAGGGCTCGATCAGACATCCGAGTTAAAAGTTATTGTCATTAGATTTTTCTTAGAGCTTCCATTTTCAATTACGAGCGTCTCGATATCCTACGGGACACATACGGACATTCGAGTCAAAAGTAATTGTCGTTTGAATTTGCCCACAGCTTCAATTTTCAATTACGAGCGTCTCGATATATTACAGGACTCAATCGGACATCCGAGTTAAAAGTTATTGTCGTTTGACTTTTCTTAGAGCTTCCGTTTTCAATTTCGAGCGTCTCGATATATTACAGGGCTCAATAGGACATCCGAGTTAAAACTTATTGTCGTTTGATTTTTCTCAGAGCTTCCGTTTTCAATTACGATCCTCTCAATATCCTATGGGACACAATCGGACATCCGATTCAAAAGTTATTGTCGTTTGAATTTGCTCAGAGCTTCAATTTTCAATTACGAGCGTCTCGATATATTACGAGACTATATCGGACATCCGAGTCAAAAGTTATTGTCGTTTGATTTTTCTTAGAGCTTCCATTTTCAATTACGAGCGTCTCGATATCCTACGGGACACATACGGACATCCGAGTCAAAAGTTATTGTCGTTTGAATTTGCCCACAGCTTCAATTTTCAATTACGAGCGTCTCGATATATTACAGGACTCAATCGGACATCCGAGTTAAAAGTTATTGTCGTTTGACTTTTCTTAGAGCTTCCGTTTTCAATTTCGAGCGTCTCGATATATTACAGGGCTCAATCGGACATCCGAGTTCAAAGTTATTGTCGTTTGATTTTTCTCAGAGCTTCCGTTTTCAATTACGAGCGTCTCGATATCCTATGGGACACAATCGGACATCCGATTCAAAAGTTATTGTCGTTTGAATTTGCCCAGAGCTTCAGTTTTCAATTACGAGCGTCTCGATATATTACGAGACTATATCGGACATCCGAGTCAAAAGTTATTGTCGTTTGACTTTTCTTAGAGGTTCCGTTTTCAATTTCAAGCGTCTTGATATATTACAGGGCTCGATCAGACATCCGAGTTAAAAGTTATTGTCATTAGATTTTTCTTAGAGCTTCCATTTTCAATTACGAGCGTCTCGATATCCTACGGGACACATACGGACATTCGAGTCAAAAGTAATTGTCGTTTGAATTTGCCCACAGCTTCAATTTTCAATTACGAGCGTCTCGATATATTACAGGACTCAATCGGACATCCGAGTTAAAAGTTATTGTCGTTTGACTTTTCTTAGAGCTTCCGTTTTCAATTTCGAGCGTCTCGATATATTACAGGGCTCAATCGGACATCCGAGTTCAAAGTTATTGTCGTTTGATTTTTCTCAGAGCTTCCGTTTTCAATTACGAGGGTCTCGATATCCTATGGGACACAATCGGACATCCGATTCAAAAGTTATTGTCGTTTGAATTTGCCCAGAGCTTCAGTTTTCAATTACGAGCGTCTCGATATATTACGAGACTATATCGGACATCCGAGTCAAAAGTTATTGTCGTTTGACTTTTCTTAGAGGTTCCGTTTTCAATTTCAAGCGTCTTGATATATTACAGGGCTCGATCAGACATCCGAGTTAAAAGTTATTGTCATTAGATTTTTCTTAGAGCTTCCATTTTCAATTACGAGCGTCTCGATATCCTACGGGACACATACGGACATCCGAGTCAAAAGTTATTGTCGTTTGAATTTGCCCACAGCTTCAATTTTCAATTACGAGCGTCTCGATATATTACAGGACTCAATCGGACATCCGAGTTAAAAGTTATTGTCGTTTGACTTTTCTTAGAGCTTCCGTTTTCAATTTCGAGCGTCTCGATATATTACAGGGCTCAATAGGACATCCGAGTTAAAACTTATTGTCGTTTGATTTTTCTCAGAGCTTCCGTTTTCAATTACGATCCTCTCAATATCCTATGGGACACAATCGGACATCCGATTCAAAAGTTATTGTCGTTTGAATTTGCTCAGAGCTTCAATTTTCAATTACGAGCGTCTCGATATATTACGAGACTATATCGGACATCCGAGTCAAAAGTTATTGTCGTTTGACTTTTCTTAGAGGTTCCGTTTTCAATTTCAAGCGTCTTGATATATTACAGGGCTCGATCAGACATCCGAGTTAAAAGTTATTGTCATTAGATTTTTCTTAGAGCTTCCATTTTCAATTACGAGCGTCTCGATATCCTACGGGACACATACGGACATCCGAGTCAAAAGTTATTGTCGTTTGAATTTGCCCACAGCTTCAATTTTCAATTACGAGCGTCTCGATATATTACAGGACTCAATCGGACATCCGAGTTAAAAGTTATTGTCGTTTGACTTTTCTTAGAGCTTCCGTTTTCAATTACGATCCTCTCTATATCCTATGGGACACAATCGGACATCCGATTCAAAAGTTATTGTCGTTTGAATTTGCTCAGAGCTTCAGTTTTCAATTACGAGCGTCTCGATATATTACGGACTAATCGGACATCCGAGTCAAAAGTTATTGTCGTTTGACTTTTCTTAGAGCTTCCGTTTTCAATTTCGAGCGTCTCGATATATTACAGGGCTCAATCGGACATCCGAGTTAAAAGTTATTGTCGTTTGATTTTTCTCAGAGCTTCCGTTTTCAATTACGAGCGTCTCGATATCCTATGGGACACAATCGGACATCCGATTCAAAAGTTATTGTCGTTTGAATTTGCTCAGAGCTTCAATTTTCAATTACGAGCGTCTCGATATATTACGGACTATATCGGACATCCGAGTCAAAAGTTATTGTCGTTTGACTTTTCTTAGAGCTTCCGTTTTCAATTTCGAGCGTCTCGATATATTACAGGGCTCAATCGGACATCCGAGTTAAAAGTTATTGTCGTTTGATTTTCTCAGAGCTTCCGTTTTCAATTACGAGCGTCTCGATATCCTACGGGACAATCGGACATCCGAGTCAAAAGTTATTGTCGTTTGAATTTGCTCAGAGCTTCATTTTCAATTACGAGCGTCTCGATATATTACGGACTAATCGGACATCCGAGTTAAAAGTTATTGTCGTTTGACTTTTCTTAGAGCTTCCGTTTTCAATTTCGAGCGTCTCGATATATTACAGGGCTCAATCGGACATCCGAGTTCAAAGTTATTGTCTTTGTTTTAGATTTTTTCATTCAGGTTGATATTACATATCGACATCCGAGTTAAAAGTTATTGTCGTTAGATTTTTCTTAGAGCTTCCGTTTTCAATTACGAGCGTCTCGATATCCTACGGGACACATACGGACATCCGAGTCAAAAGTTATTGTCGTTTGAATTTGCCCACAGCTTCAATTTTCAATTACGAGCGTCTCGATATATTACAGGACTCAATCGGACATCCGAGTTAAAAGTTATTGTCGTTTGACTTTTCTTAGAGCTTCCGTTTTCAATTTCGAGCGTCTCGATATATTACAGGGCTCAATCGGACATCCGAGTTAAAAGTTATTGTCGTTTGATTTTTCTCAGAGCTTCCGTTTTCAATTACGAGCGTCTCGATATCCTATGGGACACAATCGGACATCCGATTCAAAAGTTATTGTCGTTTGAATTTGCCCAGAGCTTCAGTTTTCAATTACGAGCGTCTCGATATATTACGAGACTATATCGGACATCCGAGTCAAAAGTTATTGTCGTTTGACTTTTCTTAGAGGTTCCGTTTTCAATTTCAAGCGTGTTGATATATTACAGGGCTCTATCAGACATCCGAGTTAAAAGTTATTGTCGTTAGATTTTTCTTAGAGCTTCCGTTTTCAATTACGAGCGTCTCGATATCCTACGGGACACATACGGACATCCGAGTCAAAAGTTATTGTCGTTTGAATTTGCCCACAGCTTCAATTTTCAATTACGAGCGTCTCGATATATTACAGGACTCAATCGGACATCCGAGTTAAAAGTTATTGTCGTTTGACTTTTCTTAGAGCTTCCGTTTTCAATTTCGAGCGTCTCGATATATTACAGGGCTCAATAGGACATCCGAGTTAAAACTTATTGTCGTTTGATTTTTCTCAGAGCTTCCGTTTTCAATTACGAGCGTCTCGATATCCTATGGGACACAATCGGACATCCGATTCAAAAGTTATTGTCGTTTGAATTTGCTCAGAGCTTCAATTTTCAATTACGAGCGTCTCGATATATTACGAGACTCAATCGGACATCCCAGTCAAAAGTTATTGTCGTTTGACTTTTCTTAGTGGTTCCATTTTCAATTTCGAGCGTCTCGATATATTACAGGGCTCAATCGGACATCCGAGTTAAAAGTTATTGTCGTTGATTTTTCTAGAGCTTCCGTTTTCAATTACGAGCGTCTCGATATCCTACGGGACACATACGGACATCCGAGTCAAAAGTTATTGTCGTTTGAATTTGCCCACAGCTTCAATTTTCAATTACGAGCGTCTCGATATATTACGGACCAATCGGACATCCGAGTCAAAAGTTATTGTCGTTTGACTTTTCTTAGAGCTTCCGTTTTCAATTTCGAGCGTCTCGATATATTACAGGCTCATCGGACATCCGAGTTAAAATTATTGTCGTTTGATTTTTCTAGAGCTTCCGTTTTCAATTACGAGCGTCTCGATATCCTACGGGACACATCGGACATCCGAGTCAAAAGTTATTGTCGTTTGAATTTGCCAGAGCTTCATTTTCAATTACGAGCGTCTCGATATATTACGGACTCAATCGGACATCCGAGTTAAAAGTTATTGTCGTTTGACTTTTCTTAGAGCTTCCGTTTTCAATTTCGAGCGTCTCGATATATTACAGGGCTCAATCGGACATCCGAGTTCAAAGTTATTGTCGTTTGATTTTTCTCAGAGCTTCCGTTTTCAATTACGAGGGTCTCGATATCCTATGGGACACAATCGGACATCCGATTCAAAAGTTATTGTCGTTTGAATTTGCCCAGAGCTTCAGTTTTCAATTACGAGCGTCTCGATATATTACGAGACTATATCGGACATCCGAGTCAAAAGTTATTGTCGTTTGACTTTTCTTAGAGGTTCCGTTTTCAATTTCAAGCGTCTTGATATATTACAGGGCTCGATCAGACATCCGAGTTAAAAGTTATTGTCATTAGATTTTTCTTAGAGCTTCCATTTTCAATTACGAGCGTCTCGATATCCTACGGGACACATACGGACATCCGAGTCAAAAGTTATTGTCGTTTGAATTTGCCCACAGCTTCAATTTTCAATTACGAGCGTCTCGATATATTACAGGACTCAATCGGACATCCGAGTTAAAAGTTATTGTCGTTTGACTTTTCTTAGAGCTTCCGTTTTCAATTTCGAGCGTCTCGATATATTACAGGGCTCAATCGGACATCCGAGTTAAATTATTGTCGTTTGATTTTTCTCAGAGCTTCCGTTTTCAATTACGAGGTCTCGATATCCTATGGGACACAATCGGACATCCGATTCAAAAGTTATTGTCGTTTGAATTTGCCAGAGCTTCATTTTCAATTACGAGCGTCTCGATATATTACGAGACTATATCGGACATCCGAGTCAAAAGTTATTGTCGTTTGACTTTTCTTAGAGGTTCCGTTTTCAATTTCGAGCGTCTTGATATATTACAGGGCTCGATCAGACATCCGAGTTAAAAGTTATTGTCGTTAGATTTTTCTTAGAGCTTCCATTTTCAATTACGAGCGTCTCGATATCCTACGGGACACATACGGACATCCGAGTCAAAAGTTATTGTCGTTTGAATTTGCCCACAGCTTCAATTTTCAATTACGAGCGTCTCGATATATTACAGGACTCAATCGGACATCCGAGTTAAAAGTTATTGTCGTTTGACTTTTCTTAGAGCTTCCGTTTTCAATTTCGAGCGTCTCGATATATTACAGGGCTCAATAGGACATCCGAGTTAAAACTTATTGTCGTTTGATTTTTCTCAGAGCTTCCGTTTTCAATTATGAGTGTCTCGATATCCTACGGGACTCAATCGGACATCCTTGTCAAAAGTTATTGTCGTTTCAATTTACTCAGAGCTTTAGTTTTCAATTACGAGCGTCTCGATATATTACAGGACTCAATAGGACATCCGAGTTAAAATTATTGTCGTTTGATTTTTTAGAGCTTCGTTTTCAATTACGGCGTCTCGATATCTACGGGACTCAATCGACATCCGAGTAAAAGTTATTGTCGATTGAATTTCTAGAGCTTCGTTTTCAATTACAAGCGTCTCGATATATTACGAGACTCAATCGGACATCCGAGTCAAAAGTTATTGTCGTTGAACTTTTCTTAGAGGTTCCGTTTTCAATTTCGAGCGTCTCGATATATTACAGGGCTTAATCGGACATCCGAGTTAAAATTTATTGTCGTTTGATTTTTCTCAGAGCTTCCGTTTTCAATTACGAGCGTCTCGATATACTACGGGACACAATTGGACATCCGAGTTAAAAGTTATTGTCGTTTGATTTTTCTCAGAGCTTCCGTTTTCAATTACGAGGGTCTCGATATCCTATGGGACATAATCGGACATCCGATTCAAAAGTTATTGTCGTTTGAATTTGCTCAGAGCTTCTGTTTTCAATTACGAGCGTCTCGATATATTACAGGACTTAATCGGACATCCGAGTTAAAAATTATTGTCGTTTGATTTTTCTTAGAGCTTCCGTTTTCAATTACGAGCGTCTCGATATCCTATGGGACACAATCGTACATCCGTGTCAAAAGATATTGTCGTTTGAATTTGCTCAGAACTTCTGTTTTCAATTACGAGCGGCATGATATATTACAGGGCTGGATCAGACATCCGAGTTAAAAGTTATTGTCGGTAGATTTTTCTCAGAGCTTCCGTTTTCAATTACGAGCGTCTCGATATCCTACGGGAAACAATCGGACATCCGAGTCAAAAGTTATTGTCGTTTGAATTTGCTCAGAGCTTCAATTTTAAATTACGAGCGTCTCGATATCCTACGGGACACAATCGGACATCCGAGTGAAAAGTTATTGTCGTTTGAATTTACTGAGAGTGTTTGTTTTAAATTACGAGCGTCTCGATATATTGTGAGACTCAATCAGACATCCGAGTTAAAAGTTATTGTTGTTAGAATTTTCTCAGAGCTTCCGTTTTCAATTACGAGCGTCTCGATATCCTACGGGACACAATCGTACATCCGACTCAAAAGTTATTGTCGTTTGAATTTGCTCAGAGCTTCTGTTTTCAATTACGAGCGTCTCGATATATTACAGGACTTAATAGGACATCCGAGTTAAAAATTATTGTCGTTTGATTTTTCTCAGAGCTTCCGTTTTCAATTATGAGCGTCTCGATATCCTACGGGACTCAATCGGACATCCGTGTGAAAAGTTATTGTCATTTTAATTTACTGAGAGTGTCTGTTTTCAATTACGAGCGTCTCGATATATTGTGAGACTCAGTCGGACATCCGAGTTAAAAGTTATTGTCGTTAGAATTTTCTCAGAGCTTCCGTTTTCAATTACGAGCGTCTCGATATCCTACGGGACACAATCGGACATCCGAGGGAAAAGTTATTGTCTTTGAATTTGCTGAGAGTGTCTGTTTTCAATTACGAGCGTCTCGATATATTCGGGACTCAATCGGACATCCGAGTTAAAAGTTATTGTCGTTAGAATTTTCTCAGAGCTTCCATTTTCAATTACGAGCGTCACGATATCCTACGGGACACAATCGTACATCCGAGTCAAAAGTTATTGTCGTTTGAATTTGCTCAGAGCTTCTGTTTTCAATTACGAGCGTCTCGATATATTACAGGACTTAATCGGACATCCGAGTCAAAAGATATTGTCGTTTGACTTGTCTTAGAGGTTCCGTTCTCAATTTCGAGCGTCTTGATATATTATAGGGCTCGATCAGACATCCGAGTTAAAAGTTATTGTCGTTAGATTTTTCTTAGAACTTCCGTTTTGAATTACGAGCGTCTCGATATCCTACGGGACACATACGGACATCCGAGTCAAAAGTTATTGTCGTTTGAATTTGCCCACAGCTTCAATTTTCAATTACGGGCGTCTCGATATATTACTGGATTCAATCGGACATCCGAGTTAAAAGTTATTGTCGTTAGAATTTTCTCAGAGCTTCCGTTTTCAATTACGAGCGTCTCGATATCCTACGGGACACAATCGTACATCCGAGTCAAAAGTTATTGTCGTTTGAATTTGCTCAGAGCTTCTGTTTTCAATTACGAGCGTCTCGATATATTACAGGACTTAATCGGACATCCGAGTCAAAAGTTATTGTCGTTTGAATTTTCTTAGAGGTTCCGTTTTCAAATTCGAGCGTCTTGATATATTACAGGGCTCGATCAGACATCCGAGTTAAAAGTTATTGTCGTTAGATTTTTCTTAGAACTTCCGTTTTGAATTACGAGCGTCTCGATATCCTACGGGACACATACGGACATCCGAGTCAAAAGTTATTGTCGTTTGAATTTGCCCACAGCTTCAATTTTCAATTACGGACGTCTCGATATATTACTAGATTCAATCGGACATCCGAGTTAAAAGTTATTGTCGTTAGAATTTTCTTAGAGCTTCCGTTTTCAATTACGAGCGTCTCGATATCCTACGGGACACAATCGGACATCCGAGGGAAAAGTTATTGTCCTTTGAATTTGCTGAGAGTGTCTGTTTTCAATTACGAGCGTCTCGATATATTGTGGGACTCAATCGGACATCCGAGTTAAAAGTTATTGTCGTTAGAATTTTCTCAGAGCTTCCGTTTTCAATTACGAGCGTCTCGATATCCTACGGGACACAATCGTACATCCGAGTCAAAAGTTATTGTCGTTTGAATTTGCTCAGAGCTTCTGTTTTCAATTACGAGCGTCTCGATATATTACAGGACTTAATCGGACATCCGAGTCAAAAGTTATTGTCGTTTGACTTTTCTTAGAGGTTCCGTTTTTAAATTCGAGCGTCTTGATATATTACAGGGCTCGATCAGACATCCGAGTTAAAAGTTATTGTCGTTAGATTTTTCTTAGAACTTCCGTTTTGAATTACGAGCGTCTCGATATCCTACGGGACACATACGGACATCCGAGTCAAAAGTTATTGTCGTTTGAATTTGCCCACAGCTTCAATTTTCAATTACGGATGTCTCGATATATTACTGGATTCAATCGGACATCCGAGTTAAAAGTTATTGTCGTTAGAATTTTCTCAGAGCTTCCGTTTTCAATTATGAGCGTCTCGATATCCTACGGGACACAATCGTAAATCCGAGTCAAAAGTTATTGTCGTTTGAATTTGCTCAGAGCTTCTGTTTTCAATTACGAGCGTCTCGATATATTACAGGACTTAATCGGACATCCGAGTCAAAAGATATTGTCGTTTGACTTGTCTTAGAGGTTCCGTTCTCAATTTCGAGCGTCTTGATATATTACAGGGCTCGATCAGACATCCGAGTTAAAAGTTATTGTCGTTAGATTTTTCTTAGAACTTCCGTTTTGAATTACGAGCGTCTCGATATCCTACGGGACACATACGGACATCCGAGTCAAAAGTTATTGTCGTTTGAATTTGCCCACAGCTTCAATTTTCAATTACGGACGTCTCGATATATTGCTGGATTCAATCGGACATCCGAGTTAAAAGTTATTGTCGTTAGAATTTTCTCAGAGCTTCCGTTTTCAATTACGAGCGTCTCGATATCCTACGGGACACAATCGGACATCCGTTG
This sequence comes from Glycine soja, assembly GCF_004193775.1. Lineage (NCBI taxonomy): Eukaryota > Viridiplantae > Streptophyta > Magnoliopsida > Fabales > Fabaceae > Glycine > Glycine soja. Next base: position 12,692 of record NW_021144102.1, read on the forward strand.
GAAAAGTTATTGTCCTTTGAATTTGCTGAGAGTGTCTGTTTTCAATTACGAGCGTCTCGATATATTGTGGGACTCAATCGGACATCCGAGTTAAAAGTTATTGTCGTTAGAATTTTCTCAGAGCTTCCGTTTTCAATTACGAGCGTCTCGATATCCTACGGGACACAATCGTACATCCGAGTCAAAAGTTATTGTCGTTTGAATTTGCTCAGAGCTTCTGTTTTCAATTACGAGCGTCTCGATATATTACAGGACTTAATCGGACATCCGAGTCAAAAGATATTGTCGTTTGACTTGTCTTAGAGGTTCCGTTCTCAATTTCGAGCGTCTTGATATATTATAGGGCTCGATCAGACATCCGAGTTAAAAGTTATTGTCGTTAGATTTTTCTTAGAACTTCCGTTTTGAATTACGAGCGTCTCGATATCCTACGGGACACATACGGACATCCGAGTCAAAAGTTATTGTCGTTTGAATTTGCCCACAGCTTCAATTTTCAATTACGGGCGTCTCGATATATTACTGGATTCAATCGGACATCCGAGTTAAAAGTTATTGTCCTTAGAATTTTCTCAGAGCTTCCGTTTTCAATTACGAGCGTCTCGATATCCTACGGGACACAATCGTACATCCGAGTCAAAAGTTATTGTCGTTTGAATTTGCTCAGAGCTTCTGTTTTCAATTACGAGCGTCTCGATATATTACAGGACTTAATCGGACATCCGAGTCAAAAGTTATTGTCGTTTGACTTTTCTTAGAGGTTCCGTTTTCAAATTCGAGCGTCTTGATATATTACAGGGCTCGATCAGACATCCGAGTTAAAAGTTATTGTCGTTAGATTTTTCTTAGAACTTCCGTTTTGAATTACGAGCGTCTCGATATCCTACGGGACACATACGGACATCCGAGTCAAAAGTTATTGTCGTTTGAATTTGCCCACAGCTTCAATTTTCAATTACGGACGTCTCGATATATTACTGGATTCAATCGGACATCCGAGTTAAAAGTTATTGTCGTTAGAATTTTCTCAGAGCTTCCGTTTTCAATTACGAGCGTCTCGATATCCTACGGGACACAATCGTACATCCGAGTCAAAAGTTATTGTCGTTTGAATTTGCTCAGAGCTTCTGTTTTCAATTACGAGCGTCTCGATATATTACAGGATTTAATCGGACATCCGAGTCAAAAGTTATTGTCGTTTGACTTGTCTTAGAGGTTCCGTTCTCAATTTCGAGCGTCTTGATATATTATAGGGCTCGATCAGACATCCGAGTTAAAAGTTATTGTCGTTAGATTTTTCTTAGAGCTTCCGTTTTCAATTACGAGCGTCTCGATATCCTACGGGACTCAATCGGACATCCAAGTGAAAAGTTATTGTCGTTTGTATTTACTAAGAGCTTTTGTTTTCAATTACAAGCGTCTCGATAAATAACGAGACTCAATCGGACATCCGAGTCAAAACTTATTGTCGTTTGATTTCTCAGAGCTTCCATTTTCAATTACGAGCGTCTCAATATCCTACGGGACTCAATCGGACATCCGAGTCAAAAGTTATTGTCGTTTGAATTTGCTCAGAGCTTCTGTTTTCATTTACGAGCGTTTCGATATATTACAGGACTTAATTGGACATCCGAGTTAAAAATTATTGTCGTTTGATTTTTCTCAGAGCTTCCATTTTCAATTATGAGCGTCTCGATATCCTACGGGACTCAATCGGACATCCGTGTCAAAAGATATTGTCGTTTGAATTTGCTCAGAGCTTCTGTTTTCAATTACGAGCGTCTCGATATATTACAGGACTTAATCGGACATCCGAGTCAAAAGTTATTGTCGTTTGACTTTTCTTAGAGGTTCCGTTTTCAAATTCGAGCGTCTTGATATATTACAGGGCTCGATCAGACATCCGAGTTAAAAGTTATTGTCGTTAGATTTTTCTTAGAGCTTCCATTTTGAATTACGAGCGTCTCGATATCCTACGGGACACATACGGACATCCGAGTCAAAAGTTATTGTCGTTCGAATTTGCCCACAGCTTCAATTTTCAATTACGGGCGTCTCGATATATTACTGGATTCAATCGGACATCCGAGTTAAAACTTATTGTCGTTTGATTTTTCTCAGAGTTTCCGTTTTCAATTATGAGTGTCTCGATATTCTACGGGACTCAATCGGACATCCGTGTCAAAAGTTATTGTCGATTCAATTTACTCAGAGCTTTAGTTTTCAATTTCGAGCGTCTCGATATATCACAGGACTTAATCGGACATCCGAGTTAAAACTTATTGTCGTTTGATTTTTATAAGAGCTTCCGTTTTCAATTACGAGCGTCTCGATATCCTACGGGACTCAATCGGACATCCAAGTCAAAAGTTATTGCCGTTTGTATTTACTAAGAGCTTTTGTTTTCAATTACGAGCGTCTCGATATATTACGAGACTCAATCGGACATCCGAGTCAAAAGTTATTGTCGTTTGCCTTTTCTTAGAGGTTCCGTTTTCAATTTCGAGCGTCTCGATATATTAGAGGGCTCAATCGGACATCCGAGTCAAAAGTTATTGTCGTTTGAATTTGCTCAGAGCTTTTATTTTACATTTCGAGCGTCTCGATATACTCCGGGATACAATCGGACATCCGAGTTAAAATTTATTGTCGTTTGATTTTTCCTAGAGCTTCCGTTTTCAATTACGAGCGTTTCGATATACTATGGGACACAATCGGACAACCGAGTAAAAAGTTATTGTCGTTTGACTTTTCTTAGAGGTTCCGTTTTCAATTTCGAGCGTCTCGATATATTACAGGGCCCAATCGGACATCCGAGTTAAAAGTTATTGTCGTTTGGTTTTTCTCAGAGCTTCCGTTTTCAATTACGAGCGTCTCGATATCCTACGGGACACAATCGACCATCCGACTCAAAACTTATTGTCCTTTGATTTTTCTCAGAGCTTCCATTTTCAAATACGAGCGTCTCGATATCCTATGGGACACAATCGGACATCCGATTCAAAAGTTATTGTCGTTTGAATTTGCTCAGAACTTCAATTTTCAATTACGAGCATCTCGATATAATACAAGACTATATCGAACATCCGAGTTAAAAGTTATTGTCGTTTGACTTTTCTTAGAGCTTCCGTTTTCAATTTCGAGTGTCTCGATATATTAAAGGTCTCAATCGGACATCCGAGTTAAAAGTTATTGTCGTTTGATTTTTCTCAGAGCTTCCGTTTTCAATTACGAGCGTCTCGATATACTACGAGACACAATCGGACATCCGAGTTAAAAGTTATTATCGTTTGATTTTTCTGAGAGCTTCCGTTTTCAATTAGGAGCGTCTCGATATACTACGGGACTCAATCGGACATCCGAGTAAAAAGTAACTGTCGTTTGAATTTCCTCAGAGCTTCCGTTTTCAATTACGAGCGTCTCGATATATTATGGGACTCAATGGGACATCCGTGTAAAACGTTATTGTCGTTTGACTTTTCTTAGAGGTTCCGTTTTCAATTTCGAGCGTCTCGATATATTACAGGGCCCAATCGGACATCCGAGTTAAAAGTTATTGTCGTTTGGTTTTTCTCAGAGCTTCCGTTTTCAATTACGAGCGTCTCGATATCCTACGGGACACAATCGACCATCCGACTCAAAACTTATTGTCCTTTGATTTTTCTCAGAGCTTCCATTTTCAATTACGAGCGTCTCGATATCCTATGGGACACAATCGGACATCCGATTCAAAAGTTATTGTCGTTTGAATTTGCTCAGAGCTTCAATTTTCAATTACGAGCATCTCGATATAATACAAGACTATATCGAACATCCGAGTTAAAAGTTATTGTCGTTTGACTTTTCTTAGAGCTTCCGTTTTCAATTTCGAGTGTCTCGATATATTAAAGGTCTCAATCGGACATCCGAGTTAAAAGTTATTGTCGTTTGATTTTTCTCAGAGCTTCCGTTTTCAATTACAAGCGTCTCGATATCCTATGGGACACAATCGGACATCCGATTCAAAAGTTATTGTCGTTTGAATTTGCTCAGAGCTTCAATTTTCAATTACGAGCGTCTCGATATATTACGAGACTATATCGGACATCCGAGTCAAAAGTTATTGTCGTTTGACTTTTCTTAGAGGTTCCGTTTTCAATTTCAAGCGTGTTGATATATTACAGGGCTCTATCAGACATCCGAGTTAAAAGTTATTGTCGTTTGATTTTTCTTAGAGCTTCCATTTTCAATTACGAGCGTCTCGATATCCTACGGGACACATACGGACATCCGAGTCAAAGAGTTATTGTCGTTTGAATTTGCTCAGAGATTCAGTTTTCAATTACGAGCGCCTTGATATATTAAGGGATTCAATCGGACATCCGAGTCAAAAGTTATTGTCGTTTGACTTTTCTTAGAGCATCCGTTTCCAATGTCGAGCGTCTCGATATATTGCAAGGCTCAATCGGACATCCGAGTTAAAAGTTATTCTCGTTTGATTTTTCTCAGAGCTTCCGTTTTCCATTACAAGCGTTTCGATATCCTATGGGACACAATCGGACATCCGAGTGAAAAGTTATTGTCGTTTGAATTTACTCCGAGCTTCTGTTTTCAATAACGAGCGTCTCGATATATTACGAGACTCAATCGGACATCCGAGTCAAAACTTATTGTCGTTTGATTTTTCTTAGAGCTTCCGTTTTCAATTACGAGCGTCTCGATATCCTATGGGACACAATCGGACATCCGATTCAAAAGTTATTGTCGTTTGAATTTGCTCAGAGCTTCAATTTTCAATTACGAGCGTATCGATATAATACAAGACTATATCGGACATCCGAAACAAAAGTTATTGTCGTTTGACTTTTCTTAGAGCATCCGTTTTCAATTTCGAGCGTCTCGATATATTGCAAGGCTCAATCGGACATCCGAGTTAAAAGTTATTCTCGTTTGATTTTTCTCAGAGCTTCCGTTTTCCATTACAAGCGTCTCGATATCCTATGGGAAACAATCGGACATCCGATTCAAAAGTTATTGTCGTTTGAATTTGCTCAGAGCTTCAGTTTTCAATTACGAGCGCCTTGATATATTACGGGATTCAATCGGACATCCGAGTCAAAAGTTATTGTCGTTTGACTTTTCTTAGAGGTTCCGTTTTCAATTACGAGCGTCTCGATATATTACGAGACTCAATCGGACATCCGAGTCAAAACTTATTGTCGTTTGATTTTTCTCAGAGCTTCCGTTTTCAATTACGAGCGTCTCGATATCCTATGGGACACAATCGGACATCCGATTCAAAAGTTATTGTCGTTTGAATTTGCTCAGAGCTTCAATTTTCAATTACGAGCGTCTTGATATATTACGGAATTCAATCGGACATCCGAGTCAAAAGTTATTGTCGTTTGACTTTTCTTAGAGGTTCCGTTTTCAATTTCGAGCGTCTCGATATTTTGCAAGGCTCAATCGGACATCCGAGTTAAAAGTTATTCTCGTTTGATTTTTCTCAGAGCTTCCGTTTTCCATTACAAGCGTCTCGATATCCTATGGCACACAATCGGACATCCGATTCAAAAGTTATTGTCGTTTGAATTTGCTCAGAGCTTCAGTTTTCAATTATGAGCGCCTTGATATATTACGGGATTCAATCGGACATCCGAGTCAAAAGTTATTGTCGTTTGACTTTTCTTAGAGGTTCCGTTTTAAATTTCGAGCGTCTCGATATATTACAGGGCTCAATCGGACATCCGAGTTAAAAGTTATTGTCGTTAGATTTTTCTCAGAGCTTCCGTTTTCAATTACGAGCGTCTCGATATCCTATGGGACTCAATCGGACATCCGAGTGAAAAGTTATTGTCGTTTGAATTTGCTCAGAGCTTCTGTTTTCAATTACGAGCGTCTCGATATATTACGAGAGTCAATCGGACATCCGAGTCAAAACTTATTGTCGTTTGATTTTTCTCAGAGCTTCCGTTTTCAATTACGAGCGTCTCGATATCCTATGGGACACAATCGGACATCCGATTCAAAAGTTATTGTCGTTTGAATTTGCTCAAAGCTTCAATTTTCAATTACGAGCGTCTCGATATAATACGAGACTATATCGGACATCCGAAACAAAAGTTATTGTCGTTTGACTTTTCTTAGAGCATCCGTTTTCAATTTCGAGCGTCTCGATATATTGCAAGGCTCAATCGGACATCCGAGTCAAAATTTATTGTCGTTTGAATTTGCTCAGAGCTTCAGTTTTCAATTACGAGCGTCTCGATATATTACAGGACTCAATCAGACATCCGAGTTAAAAGTTATTGTCGTTAGAATTTTCTCATAGCTTCCGTTTTCAATTACGAGCGTCTCGATATCCTACGGGACACAATCGAACATCCGAGTCAAAAGTTATTGTCGTTTCAATTTGCTCAGAGCTTCCGTTTTCAATTACGAGCGTCTCGATATCCTATGGGACACAATCGGACATCCGATTCAAAAGTTATTGTCGTTTGAATTTGCTCAGAGCTTCAGTTTTCAATTACGAGCGCCTTGATATATTACGGGATTCAATCGGACATCCGAGTCAAAATTTATTGTCGTTTGACTTTTCTTAGAGGTTCCGTTTTCAATTTCGAGCGTCTCGATATATTGCAAGGCTCAATCGGACATCCGAGTTAAAAGTTATTCTCGTTTGATTTTTCTCAGAGCTTCCGTTTTCCATTACAAGCGTCTCGATATCCTATGGGACACAATCGGACATCCGATTCAAAAGTTATTGTCGTTTGAATTTGCTCAGAGCTTCAGTTTTCAATTACGAGCGCCTTGATATATTACGGGATTCAATCGGACATCCGAGTCAAAAGTTATTGTCGTTTGACTTTTCTTAGAGGTTCCGTTTTCAATTTCGAGCGTCTCGATATATTGCAAGGCTCAATCGGACATCCGAGTTAAAAGTTATTCTCGTTTGATTTTTCTCAGCGCATCCGTTTTCCATTACAAGCGTCTCCATATCCTATGGCACACAATCGGACATCCGATTCAAAAGTTATTGTCGTTTGAATTTGCTCAGAGCTTCAGTTTTCAATTACGAGCGCCTTGATATATTACGGGATTCAATCAGACATCCGAGTCAAAAGTTATTGTCCTTTGACTTTTCTTAGAGGTTCCGTTTTAAATTTCGAGCGTCTCGATATATTACAGGGCTCAATCGGACATCCGAGTTAAAAGTTATTGTCGTTAGATTTTTCTCAGAGCTTCCGTTTTCAATTACGAGCGTCTCGATATCCTACGGGACTCAATCGGACATCCGAGTGAAAAGTTATTGTCGTTTGAATTTGCTCAGAGCTTCTGTTTTCAATTCCGAGCGTCTCGATATATTACGAGACTCAATCGGACATCCGAGTCAAAACTTATTGTCGTTTGATTTTTCTCAGAGCTTCCGTTTTCAATTACGAGCGTCTCGATATCCTATGGGACACAATCGGACATCCGATTCAAAAGTTATTGTCGTTTGAATTTGCTCAGAGCTTCAATTTTCAATTACGAGCGTCTCGATATAATACGAGACTATATCGGACATCCGAAACAAAAGTTATTGTCGTTTGACTTTTCTTAGAGCATCCGTTTTCAATTTCGAGCGTCTCGATATATTGCAAGGCTCAATCGGACATCCGAGTCAAAATTTATTGTCGTTTGAATTTGCTCAGAGCTTCAGTTTTCAATTACGAGCGTCTCGATATATTACAGGACTCAATCGGACATCCGAGTTAAAAGTTATTGTCGTTAGAATTTTCTCATAGCTTCCATTTTCAATTACGAGCGTCTCGATATCCTACGGGACACAATCGAACATCCGAGTCAAAAGTTATTGTCGTTTCAATTTGCTCAGAGCTTCCGTTTTCAATTACGAGCGTCTCGATATCCTATGGGACACAATCAGACATCCGATTCAAAAGTTATTGTCGTTTGAATTTGCTCAGAGCTTCAGTTTTCAATTACGAGCGCCTTGATATATTACGGGATTCAATCAGACATCCGAGTCAAAAGTTATTGTCGTTTGACTTTTCTTAGAGGTTCCGTTTTCAATTTCGAGCGTCTCGATATATTACAGGGCTCTATCGGACATCCGAGTTAAAAGTTATTGTCATTAGATTTTTCTTAGAGCTTCCATTTTAAATTACGAGCGTCTCGATATCCTACGGGACACATACGGACATTCGAGTCAAAAGTAATTGTTGTTTGATTTTTCTCAAAGCTTTCGTTTTCAATTACGAGCGTCTCGAATTCCTACGGGACACAATTGGACATCCGAGTGAAAAGTTATTGTCGTTAGATTTTTCTCAGAGCTTTCGTTTTCAATTACGAGCGTCTCGATATCCTACGGGACACAATCGGACATCCGACTCAAAAGTTATTGTCGTTTGAATTTGCTCAGAGCTTCAGTTTTCAATTACGAGCGTCTCGATATCCTACGGGACTCAATCGGACATCCGAGTTTAAAATTATTGTCGTTTGATTTTTCTCAAAGCTTTCGTTTTCAATTACGAGCGTCTCGAATTCCTACGGGACACAATTGGACATCCGAGTGAAAAGTTATTGTCGTTAGATTTTTCTCAGAGCTTCCGTTTTCAATTACGAGCGTCTCGATATCCTACGGGACACAATCGGACATCCGACTCAAAAGTTATTGTCGTTTGAATTTGCTCAGAGCTTCAGTTTTCAATTACGAGCGTCTCGATATATTACAGGACTCAATCGGACATCCGAGTTAAAAGTTATTATCGTTAGAATTTTCTTATAGCTTCTGTTTTCAATTACGAGCGTCTCAATATCCTACGGGACTCAATCGGACATCCGAGTGAAAAGTTATTGTCGTTTGAATTTGCTCAGAGCTTCTGTTTTCAATTACGAGCGTCTCGATATATTAAGGGACTCAATCGGACATCCGAGTTAAAAGTTATTGTCGTTTGATTTTTCTCAGAGCTTCCGTTTTCAATTACGAGCGTCTCGATATCCTATGGGACACAATCAGACTTCCGATTCAAAAGTTATTGTCGTTTGAATTTGCACAGAGCTACAATTTTCAATTACGAGCGTCTCGATATAATACGAGACTATATCGGACATCCGAGTCAAAAGTTATTGTCGTTTGACTTTTCTTAGAGCTTCCGTTTTCAATTTCGAGCGTCTTGATATATTACAGGGCTCGATCAGACATCTGAGTTAAAAGTTATTGTCGTTAGAATTTTCTCATAGCTTCCGTTTTCAATTACGAGTGTCTCGATATCCTACGGGACACAATCGAACATCCGAGTCAAAAGTTATTGTCGTTTCAATTTGCTCAGAGCTTCCGTTTTAAATTACGAGCGTCTCGATATCCTATGGGACACAATCGGACATCCGATTCAAAAGTTATTATCGTTAGAATTTTCTTATAGCTTCCGTTTTCAATTACGAGCGTCTCAATATCCTACGGGACTCAATCGGACATCCGAGTGAAAAGTTATTGTCGTTTGAATTTGCTCAGAGCTTCTGTTTTCAATTACGAGCGTCTCGATATATTAAGGGATTCAATCGGACATCCGAGTTAAAAGTTATTGTCGTTTGAATTTACTCAGAGCTTCTGTTTTCAATTACGAGCGTCTCGATATATTGCGAGACTCAATCGGACATCCGAGTCAAAAGTTATTGTCGTTTGACTTTTCTTAGAGCATCCGTTTTCAATTTCGTGCGTCTCGATATATTGCAAGGCTCAATCGGACATCCGAGTTAAAAGTTATTGTCGTTTGATTTTTCTTAGAGCTTCCGTTTTCCATTACAAGCGTCTTGATATCCTATGGGACACAATCGGACATCCGATTCAAAAGTTATTGTCGTTTGAATTTGCTAAGAGCTTCAGTTTCCAATTACGTGCGTCTCGATATATTACGGGATTCAATCAGACATCCGAATTAAAAGTTATTATCATTTGACTTTTCATAGAGCTTCCGTTTTCAATTTCGAGTGTCTCGATAAATTAAAGGTCTCAATCGGACATCCGAGTTAAAAGTTATTGTCGTTTGATTTTTCTCAGAGCTTCCGTTTTCAATTACGAGCGTCTCGATATCCTACGGGACACAATCGGACACCCGAGTCAAAATGTATTGTCGCTTGAATTTGCTCAGAGCTTTAGTTTTCCATTATGAGCGTCTCGATATATTACGGGACTCAATCGGACATCCGAGTTAAAAATTATTGTCGTTTTATTTTTCTCATAGCTTCCGTTTTCAATTACGAGCGTCTCGATATCCTACGGGACACAATTGGACATCCGAGTGAAAAGTTATTGTCGTTTCAATTTGCTCGGAGCTTCTGTTTTCAATTACGAGCGTCTCGATATATTACGTGACTATATCGGACATCCGAGTCAAAAGTTATTGTCGTTTGACTTTTCTTAGAGCTTCCGTTTTCAATTTCGAGCGTCTCGATATATTAAAGTCTTCGATCAGACATCCGAGTTAAAACTGATTGTCGTTTGATTTTTCTCTGAGCTTCCGTTTTCAATTACGAGCGTCTCGATATCCTACTAGACACAATCGGACATCCGTGTCAAAATCTATTGTCGTTTGAATTTGCTCAGAGCTTTAGTTTTCAATTACGAGTGTCTCGATATTTTACAGGACTCAATCGGACATCCGAGCTAAAAATTATTGTCGTTTGATTTTTCTCAGAGCTTCCGTTATCAATTATGAGCATCTCGATATCCTACGGGACTCAATCGGACATCTGTGTCAAAAGTTATTGTCGTTTGAATTTGCTCAGAACTTCTGTTTTCAATTACGAGCGTCTTGATATATTACAGGGCTCGATCAGACATCCGAGTTAAAAGTTATTGTCATTAGATTTTCCTTAGAGCTTCCGTTTTAAATTACGAGCGTCTGGATATCCTACAGGATACAATAGGACATCCGACTCAAAAGTTATTGTCGTTTGAATTTGCTCAGAGCTTCAGTTTTCAATTACGAGCGTCTTGATATATTACAGGGCTCGATCAGACATCCGAGTTAAAAGTTATTGTCGTTAGAATTTTCTCATAGCTTCCGTTTTCAATTACGAGCATCTCGATATCCTACGGGACACAATCGAACATCCGAGTCAACAGTTATTGTCGTTTCAATTTGCTCAGAGCTTCTATTTTCAATTACGAGCGTCTCGATATATTACGAGACTATATCGGACATCCGAGTCAAAAGTTATTGTCGTTTGACTTTTCTTAGAGCTTCCTTTTTCAATTTCGAGCGTCTCGATATACTAAAGGGCTCAATAGGACATCCGAGTTAAAACCTATTGTCGTTTGATTTTTCTCAAAGTTTCCGTTTTCAATTACGAGTGTCTCGATATCCTACGGGACACAATCGGACATCCGAGTCAAAATTTATTGTCGTTTGACTTTTCTTAGAGCTTCCGTTTTCAATTATGAGCGTCTCGAAATCCTACGGGACACAATCGGACATCCGAGTGAAAAGTTATTGTCGTTTGAATTTGCTTAGAGCTTCAGTTTTCAGTTACGAGCGTTTCGATATATTACGGGACTCAATCGGACATCCGAGTTAAAAGTTATTGTCGTTGGATTTTTCTCAGAGCTTCCGTTTTCAATTATGAGCGTCTCGATATCCTACGGGACTCAATCGGACATCCGAGTAAAAAGTTGTTGTCGTTTGAATTTGCTCAGAGCTTCTGTTGTCAATTACGAGCGTCTCGATATATTACGAGACTATATCGGACATCCGAGTCAAAAGTTATTGTCGTTTGACTTTTCTTAGAGCTTCCGTTTACAATTTCGAGCGTCTCGATATATTACAGGGCTCAATCGGACATCCGAGTTAAAAGTTATTGTCGTTTGATTTTACTTAGAGTTTCCGTTTTCAATTACGAGCATCTCGATATCCTATGGGACACAATCGGACATCCGATTCAAAAGTTATTGTCGTTTGAATTTGCTCAGAGCTTCAATTTTCAATTACGAGCGTCTCGATCTATTACGGGACTCAATCAGACATCCGAATTAGAGCTTCCGTTTTCAATTTCGAGCGTCTCGATATATTAAAGGGCTCAATCGGACATCCGAGTTGAAAGTTATTGTCATTTGATTTTTCTCAGAGCTTCCGTTTTTAATTACGAGCGTGTCGATATCCTACGGGACACAATCGGACATCCGAGTCAAAATTTATTGTCCTTTGAATTTGCTCAGAGCTTAAGTTTTCAATTACGAGCGTCTCGATATATTACGGGTCTCAATCGGACATCTGAGTTAAAAATTATTGTCGTTTGATTTTTCTCAAAGCTTTCGTTTTCAATTACGAGCGTCTCGAATTCCTACGGGACACAATTGGACAACCGAGTGAAAAGTTATTGTCGTTTGAATTTGCTTAGAGCTTCTGTTTTCAATTACGAGCGTTTCGATATCCTACGGGACACAATCGGACATCCGAGTTAAAAGTTATTGTCGTTAGAATTTTCTCATAGCATCCGTTTTGAATTACGAGCGTCTCGATATCCTACGGGACACAATCGAACATCCGAGTCAAAAGTTATTGTCGTTTGAATTTGCTCAGAGCTTCAGTTTTCAATTACGAGCGTCTCGATATATTACGAGACTCAATCGGACATCCGAGTCAAAAGTTATTGTCGTTTGACTTTTCTTAGAGCTTCCGTTTTCAATTACGAGCATCTCGATATCCTACGGGACACAATCGAACATCCGAGTCAAAAGTTATTGTCGTTTGAATTTGCTCAGAGCTTCAGTTTTCAATTACGAGCGTCTCGATATATTACGAGACTCAATCGGACATCCGAGTCAAAAGTTATTGTCGTTTGACTTTTCTTAGAGCTTCCGTTTTCAATTACGAGCATCTCGATATCCTATGGGACACAATCGGACATCCGATTCAAAAGTTATTGTCGTTTGAATTTGCTCAGAGCTTCAATTTTCAATTGCGAGCGTCTCGATCTATTACGGGACTCAATCAGACATCCGAATAAAAGTTATTGTCGTTTGACTTTTCTTAGAGCTTCCGTTTTCAATTTCGAGCGTCTCGATATATTAAAGGGCTCAATCGGACATCCGAGTTGAAAGTTATTGTCATTTGATTTTTCTCAGAGCTTCCGTTTTTAATTACGAGCGTGTCGATATCCTACGGGACACATTCGGACATCCGAGTCAAAATTTATTGTCCTTTGAATTTGCTCAGAGCTTCAGTTTTCAATTACGAGCGTCTCTATATATTACGAGTCTCAATCGGACATCCGAGTTTAAAATTATTGTCGTTTGATTTTTCTCAAAGCTTTCGTTTTCAATTACGAGCGTCTCGAATTCCTACGGGACACAATTGGACATCCGAGTGAAAAGTTATTGTCGTTTGAATTTGCTTAGAGCTTCTGTTTTCAATTACGAGCGTTTCGATATCCTACGGGACACAATCGGACATCCGAGTTAAAAGTTATTGTCGTTAGAATTTTCTCATAGCATCCGTTTTGAATTACGAGCATCTCGATATCCTACGGGACACAATCGAACATCCGAGTCAAAAGTTATTGTCGTTTGAATTTGCTCAGAGCTTCAGTTTTCAATTACGAGCGTCTCGATATATTACGAGACTCAATCGGACATCCGAGTTAAAAGTTATTGTCGTTTGACTTTTCTTAGAGCTTCCGTTTTCAACTTCGAGTGTCTCGATATATTTCTGGGCTTAATAGGACATCCGAGTTAAAACTTATTGTCGTTTGATTTTTCTCAGAGCTTTCGTTTTCAATTACGAGCGTCTCGATATCCTCAGGGGACTCAATCGAACTTCCGAGTCAAAAGTTATTGTCGTTTGACTTTTCTTAGAGCTTCCGTTTTCAAATTCGAGCGTCTCGATAAATTACAGGGCTCAATCGGAAATCCAAGTTAAAAGTTATTGTCGTTAGAATTTTCTGGTAGCTTCCGTTTTCAATTACGAGTGTCTCGATATCCTACGGGACACAATCGAACATCCGAGTCAAAAGTTATTGTCGTTTGAATTTGCTCACAGTAGAGGATGCTATTTTGTTGGGTGTTGCCGTTAAAATTTACAATGTTGGTCGGCTAGGTTTTTTCTTTCGAGCTCAACCGAAGTTGTGTTTCGGCCGACACCGGCATGTTTTCATTTACTCGGCAAGTAAAGCATTAGCCGACCTCGGAAAAAAAAATTATTCACTGATACTGATCGAAAAAAATGTTAGCCGACGTCGGCAAGAAAAATGACCGATCGACGTTTAAAAAAGAACTATCACCGGATGACGCCGATCGAACATTTCCTAATAGACATCATCCAAATATTATTCAGGGATTGAAAAGAAAACACAATAGCCGACATCGGTCGTTGTGAAGCCACGACTGATATTTTTCAGCCGGCATTGCGCAAATATTTTACAAACGCTGGGCGATGATATTTTTTTACGGTAGAGGGTGCTTTTTTCTTGGGTGTTGCTGTAAAAATTTACAATGTAGGTCGGCAAGGTTTTTTCGTTCGAGCTCAACCGAAGTTGTGTTTCGGCCGACATATTATTCAGGGATTGAATAGACAAAACAACACCAGACATAAGTCGTTAAATAGCCATGACTGGTATTTTCCAGCAGACATTGCGCAAGCTTTTTTACAAACGGTGCCGATAATATTTTTTTACGGTAGAGGATGCTGTTTTGTTCGGTGTTGCCGTAAAATTTTACAATGTAGGTCGGCTAGGTTTTTTCGTTCGAGCTCAACCGAAGTTGTGTTTCGGCCGACATATTATTCAGGGATTGAATAGACAAAACAACACCAGACATAAGTCGTTAAATAGCCATGACTGGTATTTTCCAGCAGACATTGCGCAAGCTTTTTTACAAACGGTGCCGATAATATTTTTTTACGGTAGAGGATGCTGTTTTGTTCGGTGTTGCCGTAAAATTTTACAATGTAGGTCGGCTAGGTTTTTTCGTTCGAGCTCAACCGAAGTTGTGTTTCGGCGGACACCGGCATGTTTTCATTTACTCGGCAAGGAAAGCATTAGCCCACCTAAAAAAAAACAGGATTCACCGATACTGATCGAAAAAAATGTTAGCCGACGTCGGCCAGGAAAGATGACCGATCGATGTTTAAAAAAGAAGCATCGCCGGATGATGCCGATCGAACATTTCCTAATAGGCATCATCCAAATATTATTCAGGGAATGAATAGAAAATACAATAGCCGACATAGGTCGTTGTGAAGCCGCGACTGATATTTTTCAGCCGACATTGCGCAATTATTTTACAAACGCTGGCCGATGATATTTTTTTACGGTACAAAATGCTTTTTTGTTGGGTGTTGCAGTAAAAATTTACAATGTTGGTCGGCTACGTTTTTTCGTGTGAGCTCAACCGAAGTTTTGTTTCAGCCGACACCGCCATGTTTTCATTTACTCGGCAAGGAAAACATTTGCCCACCTCGGAAAAACACTTTATTCACCGGTACTGATCGAAAAAAATCCTAGCCGACATTGGCAACTAAGTTAACAGATCGAGGTCTAAAAAAAATCACCTAGTAAAGCTGATATAACAATTCATAATCGACATCATCCAAATATTATTCAGGGATTGAATAGACAAAACAACAGCCAACATAGGTCGTTAAATAGCCGCGACGGCTATTTTCCAACCAACATTGCGCAAGCTTTTTTACAAACGCTGGCCGATAAGATTTTTCTACGGTAGCAGATGCTTTTTTGTTCGGTGTTGCCGTAAAAATTTACAATGTAGGTCGGCTAGGTTTTTTCGTTCGAGCTCAACCGAAGTTGTCTTTCGGCCGACACCAGCATGTTTTCATTTACTCGGCAAAGAATGCATTAACCCACCTTGGAAAAAAACATGATTCACCGATACTGATCGAAAAAAATGTTAGCCAACGTCGGCAGGAAAAATGACCAATCGAGGTTTAAAAAAGAAGAATCACCGGATGACGCCGATCGAACATTTCCTAATAGACATTATCCAAATATTATTCAGGGATTGAATAGAAAATACAATAGCCGACATCGGTCGTTGTGAACCCGCGACTGATATTTTTCAGCCGGCATTGCGCAAATATTTTACAAGCGCTGGCCGGTGATATTTTTTTACGGTAGATGATGCTTTTTTGTTGGGTGTTGCCGTAAAAATTTACAATGTAGGTCGGCTAGGTTTTTTCGTTCGAGCTCAACCGAAGTTGTGTTTCGGCTGACACCGGCATGTTTTCATTTACTCGGCAAGGAAAGCATTAGCCCACCTCAGAAAAAAAACACGATTCACCGATACTGATCGAAAAAAATGTTATCCGACGTCGGCCAGGAAAGATAACCGATTGATGTTTAAAAAAGAAGCATCGCCGGATGATGCCGATCGAACATTTCCTAATAGGCATCATCCAAATATTATTCAGGGATTGAATAGAAAATACAATAGGCGACGTAGGTCGTTGTGAAGCCGCGACTGATATTTTTCAGCCGGCATTGCGCAAATATTTTACAAACGCTGGCCGGTGATATTTTTTTACGGTAGATGATGCTTTTTTGTTGGGTGTTGCCGTAAAAATTTACAATGTAGGTCGGCTAGGTTTTTTCGTTCGAGCTCAACCGAAGTTGTGTTTCGGCTGACACCGGCATGTTTTCATTTACTCGGCAAGGAAAGCATTAGCCCACCTCAGAAAAAAACACGATTCACCGATACTGATCGAAAAAAATGTTAGCCGACGTCGGCCAGGAAAGATAACCGATCGATGTTTAAAAAAGAAGCATCACCGGATGATGCCGATCGAACATTTCCTAATAGGCATCATCCAAATATTATTCAGGGATTGAATAGAAAATACAATAGGCAACGTAGGTCGTTGTGAAGCCGCGACTGATATTATTCAGCCGGCATTGCGCAAATATTTTACAAACGCTGGCCGGTGATATTTTTTTACGGTAGATGATGCTTTTTTGTTGGGTGTTGCCATAAAAATTTACAATGTAGGTCGGCTAGGTTTTTTCGTTCGAGCTCAACCGAAGTTGTGTTTAGGCTGACACCGGCATGTTTTCATTTACTCGGTAAATAGCCGCGACTGCTATTTTCCAGCCGACATTGCACAGGGTTTTTTACAAACGTTGGCCGTAATATTTTTTTACGGTAGAGGATGCTGTTTTGGTCGGTGTTGCCGTAAAAATTTACAATGTAGGTCGGCTAGGTTTTTTCGTTCGAGCTCAACCGAAGTTGTGTTTCGGCCGACACCGGCATGTTTTCATTTACTCGGCAAGGAAAGCATTAGCCCACATCGGAAAAAAAAAACATGATTGACATATACTGATCGAAAAAAATGTTAGCCGACGTCGGCCAGGAAAGATGACCGATCGATGTTTAAAAAACAAAGAATCACCGGATGACGCCGATCGGACATTTAATAATAGACATCATCCAAATATTATTCAGGGATTGAATAGAAAATACAATAGCCGACATCGGTCGTCGTGAAGCCTTGACAGATATTTTTCAGCCGACATTGCGCAATTATTTTACAAACGCTGGCCGATGATATTTTTTTACGGTAGCGGATGCTCTTTTGTTCGGTGTTGCCGTAAAATTTACAATGTAGGTCGGCTAGGATTTTTCGTTCGAGCTCAACCGAAGTAGTGTTTCGGCCGACACCGGCATGTTTTCATTTACTCGGCATGGAAAGCATTAGCCCACATCTGAAAAAAAACATGATTGACATATACTGATCGAAAAACAATTTAGCCGACGTCGGCCAGGAAAGATGACCGATCGATGTTTAAAAAAGAAGAATCACCGGATGACGCCGATCGGACATTTAATAATAGACATCATCCAAATATTATTCAGGGATTGAATAGAAAATACAATAGCCGACATCGGTCGTCGTGAAGCCGCGACTGATATTTTTCAGCCGACATTGCGCAATTATTTTACAAACGCTGGCCGATGATATTTTTTTACGGTAGAGGATGCTTTTTTGTTGGGTGTTGCCGTAAAAATTTACAATGTAGGTCGGCTAGGTTTTTTCGTGTGAGCTCAACCAAAGTTTTGTTTCAGCCGACACCGCCATGTTTTCATTTACTCGGCAAGGAAAACATTTGCCCACCTCGGGAAAAAACTTTATTCACCGGTACCGATCGAAAAAAATCCTAGCCGACATCGGCAACGAAAGTTAACAGATCGAGGTCTAAAAAGAAAATCACCTGGTGACGCCGATCGAACATTTCCTCATCGACATCATGCAAATATTATTCAGGGATTGAATTGATAAACCAGCCAACATAAGTCGGTAAATAGCCAAGACTGCTATTTTCCAGCCGACATTGCGCAGGCTTTTTTACAAACGCTGGCCGATGATATTTTTTTACGGTAGCGGATGCTCTTTTGTTCGGTGTTGCCGTAAAAATTTACAATGTAGGTCGGCTAGGATTTTTCGTTCGAGCTCAACCGAAGTTGTGTTTCGGCCAACACCGCCATGTTTTTATTTACTCGGCAGGGAAAACATTTGGCCACCGTGGAAAAAAATTTTATTCACCGATACTGATCGAAAAAAATCATAGCCGACATCGGCAACGAAAGTTTACAGATCTAGGTCTAAAAAAAAATCACCTGGTTATGTCGATCGAACATTTCCAAATCGACATCATGCAAATATTATTCAGGGATTGAATAGACAAAACAACAGCCAACATAAGTCGTGAAATAGCCGCGACTGCTATTTTCCAGCCGACATTGCACAGGGTTTTTTACAAACGTTGGCCGTAATATTTTTTTACGGTAGAGGATGCTGTTTTGGTCGGTGTTGCCGTAAAAATTTACAATGTAGGTCGGCTAGGTTTTTTCGTTCGAGCTCAACCGAAGTTGTGTTTCGGCCGACACCGGCATGTTTTCATTTACTCGGCAAGGAAAGCATTAGCCCACATCGGAAAAAAAAGACATGATTGACATATACTGATCGAAAAAAATGTTAGCCGACGTCGGCCAGGAAAGATGACCGATCGATGTTTAAAAAACAAAGAATCACCGGATGACGCCGATCGGACATTTAATAATAGACA
This sequence comes from Glycine soja, assembly GCF_004193775.1. NCBI lineage: Eukaryota > Viridiplantae > Streptophyta > Magnoliopsida > Fabales > Fabaceae > Glycine > Glycine soja. The sequence goes on from NW_021144102.1 coordinate 31,745, forward strand.
TCATCCAAATATTATTCAGGGATTGAATAGAAAATACAATAGCCGACATCGGTCGTCGTGAAGCCGCGACAGATATTTTTCAGCCGACATTGCGCAATTATTTTACAAACGCTGGCCGATGATATTTTTTTACGGTAGCGGATGCTCTTTTGTTCGGTGTTGCCGTAAAATTTACAATGTAGGTCGGCTAGGATTTTTCGTTCGAGCTCAACCGAAGTAGTGTTTCGGCCGACACCGGCATGTTTTCATTTACTCGGCATGGAAAGCATTAGCCCACATCTGAAAAAAAACATGATTGACATATACTGATCGAAAAAAAATTTAGCCGACGTCGGCCAGGAAAGATGACCGATCGATGTTTAAAAAAGAAGAATCACCGGATGACGCCGATCGGACATTTAATAATAGACATCATCCAAATATTATTCAGGGATTGAATAGAAAATACAATAGCCGACATCGGTCGTCGTGAAGCCGCGACTGATATTTTTCAGCCGACATTGCGCAATTATTTTACAAACGCTGGCCGATGATATTTTTTTACGGTAGAGGATGCTTTTTTGTTGGGTGTTGCCGTAAAAATTTACAATGTAGGTCGGCTAGGTTTTTTCGTGTGAGCTCAACCAAAGTTTTGTTTCAGCCGACACCGCCATGTTTTCATTTACTCGGCAAGGAAAACATTTGCCCACCTCGGGAAAAAACTTTATTCACCGGTACCGATCGAAAAAAATCCTAGCCGACATCGGCAACGAAAGTTAACAGATCGAGGTCTAAAAAGAAAATCACCTGGTGACGCCGATCGAACATTTCCTCATCGACATCATGCAAATATTATTCAGGGATTGAATTGATAAAAAAACCAGCCAACATAAGTCGGTAAATAGCCAAGACTGCTATTTTCCAGCCGACATTGCGCAGGCTTTTTTACAAACGCTGGCCGATGATATTTTTTTACGGTAGCGGATGCTCTTTTGTTCGGTGTTGCCGTAAAAATTTACAATGTAGGTCGGCTAGGATTTTTCGTTCGAGCTCAACCGAAGTTGTGTTTCGGCCAACACCGCCATGTTTTTATTTACTCGGCAGGGAAAACATTTGGCCACCGTGGAAAAAAATTTTATTCACCGATACTGATCGAAAAAAATCATAGCCGACATCGGCAACGAAAGTTTACAGATCTAGGTCTAAAAAAAAATCACCTGGTTATGTCGATCGAACATTTCCAAATCGACATCATGCAAATATTATTCAGGGATTGAATAGACAAAACAACAGCCAACATAAGTCGTGAAATAGCCGCGACTGCTATTTTCCAGCCGACATTGCACAGGGTTTTTTACAAACGTTGGCCGTAATATTTTTTTACGGTAGAGGATGCTGTTTTGGTCGGTGTTGCCGTAAAAATTTACAATGTAGGTCGGCTAGGTTTTTTCGTTCGAGCTCAACCGAAGTTGTGTTTCGGCCGACACCGGCATGTTTTCATTTACTCGGCAAGGAAAGCATTAGCCCACATCGGAAAAAAAAAACATGATTGACATATACTGATCGAAAAAAATGTTAGCCGACGTCGGCCAGGAAAGATGACCGATCGATGTTTAAAAAACAAAGAATCACCGGATGACGCCGATCGGACATTTAATAATAGACATCATCCAAATATTATTCAGGGATTGAATAGAAAATACAATAGCCGACATCGGTCGTCGTGAAGCCGCGACAGATATTTTTCAGCCGACATTGCGCAATTATTTTACAAACGCTGGCCGATGATATTTTTTTACGGTAGCGGATGCTCTTTTGTTCGGTGTTGCCGTAAAATTTACAATGTAGGTCGGCTAGGATTTTTCGTTCGAGCTCAACCGAAGTAGTGTTTCGGCCGACACCGGCATGTTTTCATTTACTCGGCATGGAAAGCATTAGCCCACATCTGAAAAAAAACATGATTGACATATACTGATCGAAAAAAAATTTAGCCGACGTCGGCCAGGAAAGATGACCGATCGATGTTTAAAAAAGAAGAATCACCGGATGACGCCGATCGGACATTAAATAATAGACATCATCCAAATATTATTCAGGGATTGAATAGAAAATACAATAGCCGACATCGGTCGTCGTGAAGCCGCGACTGATATTTTTCAGCCGACATTGCGCAATTATTTTACAAACGCTGGCCGATGATATTTTTTTACGGTAGAGGATGCTTTTTTGTTGGGTGTTGCCGTAAAAATTTACAATGTAGGTCGGCTAGGTTTTTTCGTGTGAGCTCAACCAAAGTTTTGTTTCAGCCGACACCGCCATGTTTTCATTTACTCGGCAAGGAAAACATTTGCCCACCTCGGGAAAAAACTTTATTCACCGGTACCGATCGAAAAAAATCCTAGCCGACATCGGCAACGAAAGTTAACAGATCGAGGTCTAAAAAGAAAATCACCTGGTGACGCCGATCGAACATTTCCTCATCGACATCATGCAAATATTATTCAGGGATTGAATTGATAAAAAAACCAGCCAACATAAGTCGGTAAATAGCCAAGACTGCTATTTTCCAGCCGACATTGCGCAGGCTTTTTTACAAACGCTGGCCGATGATATTTTTTTACGGTAGCGGATGCTCTTTTGTTCGGTGTTGCCGTAAAAATTTACAATGTAGGTCGGCTAGGATTTTTCGTTCGAGCTCAACCGAAGTTGTGTTTCGGCCAACACCGCCATGTTTTTATTTACTCGGCAGGGAAAACATTTGGCCACCGTGGAAAAAAATTTTATTCACCGATACTGATCGAAAAAAATCATAGCCGACATCGGCAACGAAAGTTTACAGATCTAGGTCTAAAAAAAAATCACCTGGTTATGTCGATCGAACATTTCCAAATCGACATCATGCAAATATTATTCAGGGATTGAATAGACAAAACAACAGCCAACATAAGTCGTGAAATAGCCGCGACTGCTATTTTCCAGCCGACATTGCACAGGGTTTTTTACAAACGTTGGCCGTAATATTTTTTTACGGTAGAGGATGCTGTTTTGGTCGGTGTTGCCGTAAAAATTTACAATGTAGGTCGGCTAGGTTTTTTCGTTCGAGCTCAACCGAAGTTGTGTTTCGGCCGACACCGGCATGTTTTCATTTACTCGGCAAGGAAAGCATTAGCCCACATCGGAAAAAAAAAAACATGATTGACATATACTGATCGAAAAAAATGTTAGCCGACGTCGGCCAGGAAAGATGACCGATCGATGTTTAAAAAACAAAGAATCACCGGATGACGCCGATCGGACATTTAATAATAGACATCATCCAAATATTATTCAGGGATTGAATAGAAAATACAATAGCCGACATCGGTCGTCGTGAAGCCGCGACAGATATTTTTCAGCCGACATTGCGCAATTATTTTACAAACGCTGGCCGATGATATTTTTTTACGGTAGCGGATGCTCTTTTGTTCGGTGTTGCCGTAAAATTTACAATGTAGGTCGGCTAGGATTTTTCGTTCGAGCTCAACCGAAGTAGTGTTTCGGCCGACACCGGCATGTTTTCATTTACTCGGCATGGAAAGCATTAGCCCACATCTGAAAAAAAACATGATTGACATATACTGATCGAAAAAAAATTTAGCCGACGTCGGCCAGGAAAGATGACCGATCGATGTTTAAAAAAGAAGAATCACCGGATGACGCCGATCGGACATTTAATAATAGACATCATCCAAATATTATTCAGGGATTGAATAGAAAATACAATAGCCGACATCGGTCGTCGTGAAGCCGCGACTGATATTTTTCAGCCGACATTGCGCAATTATTTTACAAACGCTGGCCGATGATATTTTTTTACGGTAGAGGATGCTTTTTTGTTGGGTGTTGCCGTAAAAATTTACAATGTAGGTCGGCTAGGTTTTTTCGTGTGAGCTCAACCAAAGTTTTGTTTCAGCCGACACCGCCATGTTTTCATTTACTCGGCAAGGAAAACATTTGCCCACCTCGGGAAAAAACTTTATTCACCGGTACCGATCGAAAAAAATCCTAGCCGACATCGGCAACGAAAGTTAACAGATCGAGGTCTAAAAAGAAAATCACCTGGTGACGCCGATCGAACATTTCCTCATCGACATCATGCAAATATTATTCAGGGATTGAATTGATAAAAAACCAGCCAACATAAGTCGGTAAATAGCCAAGACTGCTATTTTCCAGCCGACATTGCGCAGGCTTTTTTACAAACGCTGGCCGATGATATTTTTTTACGGTAGCGGATGCTCTTTTGTTCGGTGTTGCCGTAAAAATTTACAATGTAGGTCGGCTAGGATTTTTCGTTCGAGCTCAACCGAAGTTGTGTTTCGGCCAACACCGCCATGTTTTTATTTACTCGGCAGGGAAAACATTTGGCCACCGTGGAAAAAAATTTTATTCACCGATACTGATCGAAAAAATCATAGCCGACATCGGCAACGAAAGTTTACAGATCTAGGTCTAAAAAAAAATCACCTGGTATGTCGATCGAACATTTCCAATCGACATCATGCAAATATTATTCAGGGATTGAATAGACAAAACAACAGCCAACATAAGTCGTGAAATAGCCGCGACTGCTATTTTCCAGCCGACATTGCACAGGGTTTTTTACAAACGTTGGCCGTAATATTTTTTTACGGTAGAGGATGCTGTTTTGGTCGGTGTTGCCGTAAAAATTTACAATGTAGGTCGGCTAGGTTTTTTCGTTCGAGCTCAACCGAAGTTGTGTTTCGGCCGACACCGGCATGTTTTCATTTACTCGGCAAGGAAAGCATTAGCCCACATCGGAAAAAAAAAACATGATTGACATATACTGATCGAAAAAAATGTTAGCCGACGTCGGCCAGGAAAGATGACCGATCGATGTTTAAAAAACAAAGAATCACCGGATGACGCCGATCGGACATTTAATAATAGACATCATCCAAATATTATTCAGGGATTGAATAGAAAATACAATAGCCGACATCGGTCGTCGTGAAGCCGCGACAGATATTTTTCAGCCGACATTGCGCAATTATTTTACAAACGCTGGCCGATGATATTTTTTTACGGTAGCGGATGCTCTTTTGTTCGGTGTTGCCGTAAAATTTACAATGTAGGTCGGCTAGGATTTTTCGTTCGAGCTCAACCGAAGTAGTGTTTCGGCCGACACCGGCATGTTTTCATTTACTCGGCATGGAAAGCATTAGCCCACATCTGAAAAAAAAACATGATTGACATATACTGATCGAAAAAAAATTTAGCCGACGTCGGCCAGGAAAGATGACCGATCGATGTTTAAAAAAGAAGAATCACCGGATGACGCCGATCGGACATTTAATAATAGACATCATCCAAATATTATTCAGGGATTGAATAGAAAATACAATAGCCGACATCGGTCGTCGTGAAGCCGCGACTGATATTTTTCAGCCGACATTGCGCAATTATTTTACAAACGCTGGCCGATGATATTTTTTTACGGTAGAGGATGCTTTTTTGTTGGGTGTTGCCGTAAAAATTTACAATGTAGGTCGGCTAGGTTTTTTCGTGTGAGCTCAACCAAAGTTTTGTTTCAGCCGACACCGCCATGTTTTCATTTACTCGGCAAGGAAAACATTTGCCCACCTCGGGAAAAAACTTTATTCACCGGTACCGATCGAAAAAAATCCTAGCCGACATCGGCAACGAAAGTTAACAGATCGAGGTCTAAAAAGAAAATCACCTGGTGACGCCGATCGAACATTTCCTCATCGACATCATGCAAATATTATTCAGGGATTGAATTGATAAAAAACCAGCCAACATAAGTCGGTAAATAGCCAAGACTGCTATTTTCCAGCCGACATTGCGCAGGCTTTTTTACAAACGCTGGCCGATGATATTTTTTTACGGTAGCGGATGCTCTTTTGTTCGGTGTTGCCGTAAAAATTTACAATGTAGGTCGGCTAGGATCTTTCGTTCGAGCTCAACCGAAGTTGTGTTTCGGCCAACACCGCCATGTTTTTATTTACTCGGCAGGGAAAACATTTGGCCACCGTGGAAAAAAATTTTATTCACCGATACTGATCGAAAAAAATCCTAGCCGACATCGGCAACGAAAGTTTACAGATCGAGGTCTAAAAAGAAAATCACCTGGTGACGCCGATCGAACATTTCCTCATCGACATCATGCAAATATTATTCGGGGATTGAATAGACAAAACAACAGCCAACATAAGTCGTGAAATAGCCGCGACTGCTATTTTCCAGCCGACATTGCACAGGGTTTTTTACAAACGTTTGCCGTAATATTTTTTTACGGTAGAGGATGCTGTTTTGGTCGGTGTTGCCGTAAAAATTTACAATGTAGGTCGGCTAGGTTTTTTCGTTCGAGCTCAACCGAAGTTGTGTTTCGGCCGACACCGGCATGTTTTCATTTACTCGGCAAGGAAAGCATTAGCCCACATCGGAAAAAAAAAACATGATTGACATATACTGATCGAAAAAAATGTTAGCCGACGTCGGCCAGGAAAGATGACCGATCGATGTTTAAAAAACAAAGAATCACCGGATGACGCCGATCGGACATTTAATAATAGACATCATCCAAATATTATTCAGGGATTGAATAGAAAATACAATAGCCGACATCGGTCGTCGTGAAGCCGCGACAGATATTTTTCAGCCGACATTGCGCAATTATTTTACAAACGCTGGCCGATGATATTTTTTTACGGTAGCGGATGCTCTTTTGTTCGGTGTTGCCGTAAAATTTACAATGTAGGTCGGCTAGGATTTTTCGTTCGAGCTCAACCGAAGTAGTGTTTCGGCCGACACCGGCATGTTTTCATTTACTCGGCATGGAAAGCATTAGCCCACATCTGAAAAAAAAACATGATTGACATATACTGATCGAAAAAAAATTTAGCCGACGTCGGCCAGGAAAGATGACCGATCGATGTTTAAAAAAGAAGAATCACCGGATGACGCCGATCGGACATTTAATAATAGACATCATCCAAATATTATTCAGGGATTGAATAGAAAATACAATAGCCGACATCGGTCGTCGTGAAGCCGCGACTGATATTTTTCAGCCGACATTGCGCAATTATTTTACAAACGCTGGCCGATGATATTTTTTTACGGTAGAGGATGCTTTTTTGTTGGGTGTTGCCGTAAAAATTTACAATGTAGGTCGGCTAGGTTTTTTCGTGTGAGCTCAACCAAAGTTTTGTTTCAGCCGACACCGCCATGTTTTCATTTACTCGGCAAGGAAAACATTTGCCCACCTCGGGAAAAAACTTTATTCACCGGTACCGATCGAAAAAAATCCTAGCCGACATCGGCAACGAAAGTTAACAGATCGAGGTCTAAAAAGAAAATCACCTGGTGACGCCGATCGAACATTTCCTCATCGACATCATGCAAATATTATTCAGGGATTGAATTGATAAAAAACCAGCCAACATAAGTCGGTAAATAGCCAAGACTGCTATTTTCCAGCCGACATTGCGCAGGCTTTTTTACAAACGCTGGCCGATGATATTTTTTTACGGTAGCGGATGCTCTTTTGTTCGGTGTTGCCGTAAAAATTTACAATGTAGGTCGGCTAGGATCTTTCGTTCGAGCTCAACCGAAGTTGTGTTTCGGCCAACACCGCCATGTTTTTATTTACTCGGCAGGGAAAACATTTGGCCACCGTGGAAAAAAATTTTATTCACCGATACTGATCGAAAAAAATCCTAGCCGACATCGGCAACGAAAGTTTACAGATCGAGGTCTAAAAAGAAAATCACCTGGTGACGCCGATCGAACTTTTCCTCATCGACATCATGCAAATATTATTCGGGGATTGAATAGACAAAACAACAGCCAACATAAGTCGTGAAATAGCCGCGACTGCTATTTTCCAGCCGACATTGCACAGGGTTTTTTACAAACGTTGGCCGTAATATTTTTTTACGGTAGAGGATGCTGTTTTGGTCGGTGTTGCCGTAAAAATTTACAATGTAGGTCGGCTAGGTTTTTTCGTTCGAGCTCAACCGAAGTTGTGTTTCGGCCGACACCGGCATGTTTTCATTTACTCGGCAAGGAAAGCATTAGCCCACATCGGAAAAAAAAAACATGATTGACATATACTGATCGAAAAAAATGTTAGCCGACGTCGGCCAGGAAAGATGACCGATCGATGTTTAAAAAACAAAGAATCACCGGATGACGCCGATCGGACATTTAATAATAGACATCATCCAAATATTATTCAGGGATTGAATAGAAAATACAATAGCCGACATCGGTCGTCGTGAAGCCGCGACAGATATTTTTCAGCCGACATTGCGCAATTATTTTACAAACGCTGGCCGATGATATTTTTTTACGGTAGCGGATGCTCTTTTGTTCGGTGTTGCCGTAAAATTTACAATGTAGGTCGGCTAGGATTTTTCGTTCGAGCTCAACCGAAGTAGTGTTTCGGCCGACACCGGCATGTTTTCATTTACTCGGCATGGAAAGCATTAGCCCACATCAGAAAAAAAAACATGATTGACATATACTGATCGAAAAAAATTTAGCCGACGTCGGCCAGGAAAGATGACCGATCGATTGTTAAAAAAGAAGAATCACCGGATGACGCCGATCGGACATTTAATAATAGACATCATCCAAATATTATTCAGGGATTGAATAGAAAATACAATAGCCGACATCGGTCGTCGTGAAGCCGCGACTGATATTTTTCAGCCGACATTGCGCAATTATTTTACAAACGCTGGCCGATGATATTTTTTTACGGTAGAGGATGCTTTTTTGTTGGGTGTTGCCGTAAAAATTTACAATGTAGGTCGGCTAGGTTTTTTCGTGTGAGCTCAACCAAAGTTTTGTTTCAGCCGACACCGCCATGTTTTCATTTACTCGGCAAGGAAAACATTTGCCCACCTCGGGAAAAAACTTTATTCACCGGTACCGATCGAAAAAAATCCTAGCCGACATCGGCAACGAAAGTTAACAGATCGAGGTCTAAAAAGAAAATCACCTGGTGACGCCGATCGAACATTTCCTCATCGACATCATGCAAATATTATTCAGGGATTGAATTGATAAAAAACCAGCCAACATAAGTCGGTAAATAGCCAAGACTGCTATTTTCCAGCCGACATTGCGCAGGCTTTTTTACAAACGCTGGCCGATGATATTTTTTTACGGTAGCGGATGCTCTTTTGTTCGGTGTTGCCGTAAAAATTTACAATGTAGGTCGGCTAGGATCTTTCGTTCGAGCTCAACCGAAGTTGTGTTTCGGCCAACACCGCCATGTTTTTATTTACTCGGCAGGGAAAACATTTGGCCACCGTGGAAAAAAATTTTATTCACCGATACTGATCGAAAAAAATCCTAGCCGACATCGGCAACGAAAGTTTACAGATCGAGGTCTAAAAAGAAAATCACCTGGTGACGCCGATCGAACATTTCCTCATCGACATCATGCAAATATTATTCAGGGATTGAATAGACAAAACAACAGCCAACATAAGTCGTGAAATAGCCGCGACTGCTATTTTCCAGCCGACATTGCACAGGGTTTTTTACAAACGTTGCCGTAATATTTTTTTACGGTAGAGGATGCTGTTTTGTCGGTGTTGCCGTAAAAATTTACAATGTAGGTCGGCTAGGTTTTTTCGTTCGAGCTCAACCGAAGTTGTGTTTCGGCCGACACCGGCATGTTTTCATTTACTCGGCAAGGAAAGCATTAGCCACATCGGAAAAAAAAAACATGATTGACATATACTGATCGAAAAAAATGTTAGCCGACGTCGGCCAGGAAAGATGACCGATCGATGTTTAAAAAACAAAGATCACCGGATGACGCCGATCGGACATTTAATAATAGACATCATCCAAATATTATTCAGGGATTGAATAGAAAATACAATAGCCGACATCGGTCGTCGTGAAGCCGCGACAGATATTTTTCAGCCGACATTGCGCAATTATTTTACAAACGCTGGCCGATGATATTTTTTACGGTAGCGGATGCTCTTTTGTTCGGTGTTGCCGTAAAATTTACAATGTAGGTCGGCTAGGATTTTTCGTTCGAGCTCAACCGAAGTAGTGTTTCGGCCGACACCGGCATGTTTTCATTTACTCGGCATGAAAGCATTAGCCCACATCTGAAAAAAAACATGATTGACATATACTGATCGAAAAAAAATTAGCCGACGTCGGCAGGAAAGATGACCGATCGATGTTTAAAAAAAGAATCACCGGATGACGCCGATCGGACATTTAATAATAGAATCATCCAAATA